>NC_137071.1:3042279-3242279 GCF_951640355.1 Cnephaeus nilssonii
AGTTCGAAATCCATTACAACCAAGCAATCATAGTGAGTATGGGCTGTTGCCGTCTACCTGCTCAGATATTCGTTGTATGGCCCCATACTGATGGATTGATAGAGAGACTTCCAGGTAATTTCTCCCAAGGTCCGTCTCCACATTAATGACTGTGGAATGCTTGCAGGTATCTCTTCACGAGAAGAAGGTGTCATCGCCTGAGCAAGTGTCCAGGTAATAGTCACGAGTCTCCCTTTAAAGCCATTGACCAAGGCCATGTGCAATTGTCTCAGTAGCCTAAGGCTTGTACGCCACATGTTTTCCACAGTGTGTCTTTCAGGTCACTGAGAGCTCATCACCGGGAAGTTTGTCCACGGTAGCTATGCAGGCATCCAGTAGGTATGGGGTTCAGGCATGAAGTGGGCGTAAACCACAGCACAGACCAGCCGATCTTCATGTTCCTAAGGCAGCGATGACAGTGTATTTAACACTTTCAGTTTCCACCTCTTTGTTTTAAGTGTTCACCTAATAATCTTGGGATTTTTTCTTTTCTTCCTCAGATTTAAGTCGTGTAATGCTGATATCCTCAGTGTGTGATGTATGCTGCGTACCCTGGCTTTCCCAAAGTAGTTAGTACGCATAGGATATTTGGGGCATACTCATGAGAGATGATGGTGTCTGCTATGGAAGATTTGGACCTGATTTCATAGAAATATCAATGTTGTGTTGGTGTGTTTCATCGTATTTGAAGTGAAAAGCATTGTTGGCAGGTGTGGTCATACAACAAGTTGTGATCCTAAACACTGTTGTCACGTGTGTTTCTTCAGATTCTTGTGAGATCTCAGTGAGCTAACTATGGTTTTTATGGGATCCTAACTCTAAACCTGGTTTGTAGTCAAGTGGGTCCTACAACTTTGCACATCATCTGATACTCAAGATGAGTGTAAGTGAATAGGATGCTCTTAACAATTGTGCTAATTACCTTGTTTGTAGGGGGAGGTTGGCGGTATCACTGGTACTGAGGTAATGGCTGTCCACAGTAGCAGACATGCCGCCCTCCTCCCCCTACAAAATCCCAGCACAGACCTCGTGGTGCTCATATGTCTAGGTAAGTGATGCCGTGTGCTCACACTCGATGTGGCCATGATTCTCTTGCAGGGATTCAGGTAAGAAATGATGGATTCCTTGCCAATCTTCTTAAGTATGCTTTTACAATTTTCCGTTTTAGAGAACCTTTAGGTTTGCTACTGTGCCTGTTCCAGGATTGCAGGCATGCTGGTACTTACCTTGCCTTGCCAACCCGATCTGTGGATCACAGGCTTTTCCCAGGTAGCCAATACTGCGTGATGTGTTGGTGACAGTGGTGCCCACTCAGGATGACTACACATATCCAGGAGGAGTTGATGTGTCTCACAGTGGACGAGGTTGCTTACGGGTATCCTGTTGGGGAAAGGTTTGTAGTTTACAATCATTTCATGACTTTCAGATTCCTGTGCAGTAATCACAATGGCTGTAATACTGTCCGAAACCAAGCACTTGGCTATTATGCAGATAAGTGGTGATGTGGGCTTCAACCATAGCATGAGCCAACTGGTCTTCAGATCACTAGATGAACGCCAATTTTTTTTTGCAACTAAATCAAGGTGACCATCTCTTCTTTACAGGTATTCAGGTAGGAAATGAGAGTCCTTACCAGTTGACCCACTACTCAAAATTCTGTGTTTTCACATGTACCTTGTGTGTTTTTCAGGGTCCTGATAAGACGACATGATGATAAAGTTCATGGCTGTTAACGGGGAAAATTCCTCATATGCGAATAAGTGATGAGGTGTCTTCCACTCATTTTATCCTTGACTTATTGACTGTTAGTCAGGTAAGGAATTCTAGGGCCAGTATATGTATAAGCAAGCACATTCCTCACCATTTTGGTATGTTAGACAAAACTTAGTTGTGAACTACAGGATTGCTGAGCGATTTGAAGGTATCTGTGTAACTACCACAGATCTTCAGATTTTTGTGAAGAAACTCAGTGAGCTAACTATGGTGGTTATTGGAACCTGCCTCTATATGTGATAGGTGGTCTAGTGGGTCCTAACACTGTGCAGATCATCTGATACTCAAGGTGAGTTTAAGTGAATAGGATGCTCTTAACACGTGTTAATTGCCATGTTTGTAGTGGGAGGGAGGTGGCATGGCAGGTAGTATGGTAATAGGGGCCCATACTTCCAGCCATGCTGCTTTCATCACCCTACAAAAGACCAGCATAGACTATGTGATACTCACTTGTCTAGGTACGTGATGCTGTGTGCTCACACTCGTTGTCACCATGATTCCTCTGCAGGGATTCAGTAAGAAATGATGGATTCCTTGCAAATCATTTTAAGTAGGAGTTTACAATTTTCTATTTTAGAGAAGGTTTACGTTTCCTACTGTGCCTGTTCCAGGATTATAGGCACACTGGATCTTATCCTGGCTGCCAACCCGCTGTACCGATCATAGGCTTTTCACAGGTGGCCAATCCCTAGTGAGGTGTTTTTGACAGTGGTGTCCAGTCTGGATGACTCCAGGTATCCAGGTAGAGTTGATGTGTCCCATGGTGGATGAGGTTTGCTTGCGGGAGTCTTGGTGGGGAAAGTGTTGTCATTTACAAACATTCATGACTTAAAGGTTCCTGTGCGGAAATCAGGATGACTGTAATCTTGCCTCAAAATGAAGGACATGGCTGTTATGCAGGTAAGTGGTGATGTGGGCTTCAACGACAGCATGAGCCATCTGATCTGCAGATCGCTAGGTGAGCACTGATGTTTTTACCAACAAAATTGATGTGATACTCTCTTCTTTGCAGTTATTCTGGTAGGAAATGATAGTCCTCAGCGATCGAGGTAGCTCCAGGTTGTTCATGTGATCTTTTAGAGAATATTTTTCTTTAACCCTGAGAGGGATGAGGTATTGCTGTATCCACATCCATTTCATAGTAGGCCGAACCACAGTACCAACCATGGAAATGTTGTAGGTGTCCCGTGGTGAAATGTTGTCATATCTGACCTGGCCAGACCTTGGAGTTCTGCAAAGTATTCTGGCAAAGTTGATGGTGTCTTAGAGAAGAAAATGTTGCAGCTAATCTTGGGTGTCCCGCTACAAAATTCTGTGCTTTCACAATCTTTATTACCATGAATTGTTTACAAGGACTCCGGTAAGAAATTCTAGGGACCATACAGATACCAGCAAGCACATGGAATCTTTAGCTTGGTATGTTAGAGAACACTTAGTTTTGAACTACGGTATTGTTGTGTGATTGGAAGGTATTAGAGTAACTACCACGGGTCTCACACGCCACATTAATCACTGGAATTTTCTTTCTCTGAGGCGCCAGTCATCATATGAAGGTGTCTCCAGCAATGGCATAGATTTGAGAGGACTGCGAGATGCCAGCTATAGTTGGGGTGTGCAGTGGTGGCCCACAACTAGGCTCCTTGCATTTGGATTTCTAGAAGGTTTGACAGTGGACACGTATGGCATCCTGTGTTTAGCAGGTTGCAGTCTAGATACCATGGTGAACTTCTTCATGATCATTGCCCGGACAGTGCATGAACCCGGTAAGTGATGACCTGTACCTTAGGCATCCGACAGAACCTCTGACCTTCAGATGTCTACTTACGTGCGTATGGTTTCCCTGAGACCATGTTACTGTTTTGCAGCTCAGCCGTGAAGTCCTACTTAGTACTCAGGTGTGAGATTCTGTGACATTCATTCATGAGCGCATGATGGATGTGAATAATGATGTTTTTTGGACTCCATATTGAGTGTGTTCTGGGCATATAAGCAGTTCGAAATCCATTACAACCAAGCAATCATAGTGAGTATGGGCTGTTGCCGTCTACCTGCTCAGATATTCGTTGTATGTCTCCATACTGATGGATTGATAGAGAGACTTCCAGGTAATTACTCCCAAGGTCCGTCTCCACATTAATGACTGTGGAATGCTTGCAGGTATCTCTTCACGAGAAGAAGGTGTCATCGCCTGAGCAAGTGTCCAGGTAATGGTCATGAGTCTCCCTTTAAAGCCATTGACCAAGGCCATGTGCAATTGTCTCAGTAGCCTAAGGCTTGTACGCCACATGTTTTCCACAGTGTGTCTTTCAGGTCACTGAGAGCTCGTCTCCGGGAAGTTTGTCCACGGTAGCTATGCAGGCATCCAGTAGGTATAGGGCTCAGGCATGAAGTGGGCCTAAACCACAGCACAGACCAGCCGATCTTCATGTTCCTAAGGCAGCGATGACAGTGTATTTAACACTTTCAGTTTCCACCTCTTTGTTTTAAGTGTTCACCTAATAATCTTGGGATTTTTTCTTTTCTTCTTCAGATTTAAGTCGTGTAATGCTGATATCCTCAGTGTGTGATGTATGCTGCGTACCCTGGCTTTCCCAAAGTAGTTAGTACGCATAGGATATTTGGGGCATACTCAAGAGAGATGATGGTGTCTGCTACGGAAGATTTGGACCTGATTTCATAGAAATATCAATGTTGTGTTGGTGTGTTTCATCGTATTTGAAGTGAAAAGCATTGTTGGCAGGTGTGGTCATACAACAAGTTGTGATCCTAAACAATGTTGTCACGTGTGTTTCTTCAGATTCTTGTGAGATCTCAGTGAGCTAACTATGGTTTTTATGGGATCCTAACTCTAAACCTGGTTTGTAGTCAAGTGGGTCCTACAACTTTGCACATCATCTGATACTCAAGATGAGTGTAAGTGAATGGGATACTCTTAACAATTGTGCTAATTACCTTGTTTGTAGGGGGAGGTTGGCGGTATCACTGGTACTGAGGTAATGGCTGTCCACAGTAGCAGACATGCCGCCCTCCTCCCCCTACAAAATCCCAGCACAGACCTCGTGGTGCTCATATGTCTAGGTAAGTGATGCCGTGTGCTCACACTCGATGTGGCCATGATTCTCTTGCAGGGATTCAGGTAAGAAATGATGGATTCCTTGCCAATCTTCTTAAGTATGCTTTGACAATTTTCCGTTTTAGAGAACCTTTAGGTTTGCTACTGTGCCTGTTCCAGGATTGCAGGCATGCTGGTACTTACCTTACATTACCAACCCGATCTGTGGATCACAGGCTTTTCCCAGGTAGCCAATACTGCGTGATGTGTTGGTGACAGTGGTGCCCACTCAGGATGACTACACATATCCAGGAGGAGTTGATGTGTCTCACAGTGGACGAGGTTGCTTACGGGTATCCTGTTGGGGAAAGGTTTGTAGTTTACAATCATTTCATGACTTTCAGATTCCTGTGCAGTAATCACAATGGCTGTAATACTGTCCGAAACCAAGCACTTGGCTATTATGCAGATAAGTGGTGATGTGGGCTTCAACCATAGCATGAGCCAACTGGTCTTCAGATCACTAGATGAACGCTAATTTTTTTTTGCAACTAAATCAAGGTGACCATCTCTTCTTTACAGGTATTCAGGTAGGAAATGAGAGTCCTTACCAGTTGACCCACTACTCAAAATTCTGTGTTTTCACATGTACCTTGTGTGTTTTTCAGGGTCCTGATAAGACGACATGATGATAAAGTTCATGGCTGTTAACGGGGAAAATTCCTCATATGCGAATAAGTGATGAGGTGTCTTCCACTCATTTTATCCTTGACTTATTGACTGTTAGTCAGGTAAGGAATTCTAGGGCCAGTATATGTATTAGCAAGCACATTCCTCACCATTTTGGTATGTTAGACAAAACTTAGTTGTGAACTACAGGATTGCTGAGCGATTTGAAGGTATCTGTGTAACTACCACGGATCTTCAGATTTTTGTGAGGAGAACTCAGTGAGCTAACTATGGTGGTTATTGGAACCTGCCTCTATATGTGATAGGTGGTCTAGTGGGTCCTAACACTGTGCAGATCATCTGATACTCAAGGTGAGTTTAAGTGAATAGGATGCTCTTAACACGTGTTAATTGCCATGTTTGTAGTGGGAGGGAGGTGGCATGGCAGGTAGTATGGTAATAGGGGCCCATACTTCCAGCCATGCTGCTTTCCTCACCCTACAAAAGCCCAGCATAGACTATGTGATACTCACTTGTCTAGGTACGTGATGCCGTGTGCTCACACTCGTTGTCACCATGATTCCCCTGCAGGGATTCAGTAAGAAATGATGGATTCCTTGCAAATCATTTTAAGTAGGAGTTTACAATTTTCTATTTTAGAGAAGGTTTACGTTTCCTACTGTGCCTGTTCCAGGATTATATGCACACTGGATCTTATCCTGGCTGCCAACCCGCTGTACCGATCATAGGAATTTCACAGGTGGCCAATCCCAAGTGACGTGTCTTTGACAGTGGTGTCCAGTCTGGATGACTCCAGGTATCCAGGTAGAGTTGATGTGTCCCATAGTGGATGAGGTTTGCTTGCGGGAGTCCTGGTTGGGGAAAGTGTTGTCATTTACAAACATTCATGACTTAAAGGTTCCTGTGCGGAAATCAGGATGACTGTAATCTTGCCCCAAAATGAAGTACATGGCTGTTATGCAGGTAAGTGGTGATGTGGGCTTCAACCCCAGCATGAGCCATCTGATCTGCAGATCGCTAGGTGAGCACTGATGTTTTTACCAACAAAATTGATGTGATACTCTCTTCTTTGCAGTTATTCTGGTAGGAAATGATAGTCCTCAGCGATTGAGGTAGCTCCAGGTTGTTCATGTGATCTTTTAGAGAATATTTTTCTTTAACCCTGAGAGGGATGAGGTATTGCTGTATCCACATCCATTTCATAGTAGGCCGAACCACAGTACCAACCATGGAAATGTTGTAGGTGTCCCGTGGTGAAATGTTGTCATATCTGACCTGGCCAGACCTTGGAGTTCTGCAAAGTATTCTGGCAAAGTTGATGGTGTCTTAGAGAAGAAAATGTTGCAGCTAATCTTGGGTGTCCCGCTACAAAATTCTGTGCTTTCACAATCTTTATTACCATGAATTGTTTACAAGGACTCCGGTAAGAAATTCTAGGGACCATACAGATACCAGCAAGCACATGGAATCTTTAGCTTGGTATGTTAGAGAACACTTAGTTTTGAACTACGGTATTGTTGTGTGATTGGAAGAAATTAGAGTAAGTACCACGGGTCTCTCACGCCACATTAATCACTGGAATTTTCTTTCTCTGAGGCGCCAGTCATCATATGAAGGTGACTCCAGCAATGGCATAGATTTGAGAGGACTGCGAGATGCCAGCTATAGTTGGGGTGTGCAGTGGTGGCCCACAACTAGGCTCCTTGCATTTGGATTTCTAGAAGGTTTGACAGTGGACACGTATGGCATCCTGTGTTTAGCAGGTTGCAGTCTAGATACCATGGTGAACTTCTTCATGATCATTGCCCGGACAGTGCATGAACCCGGTTAGTGATGACCTGTACCTTAGGCATCCGACAGAACCTCTGACCTTCAAATGTCTACTTACGTGTGTATGGTTTCCCTGAGACCATGTTACTGTTTTGCAGCTCAGCCGTGAAGTCCTACTTAGTACTCAGGTGTGAGATTCTGTGACATTCATTCATGAGCGCATGATGGATGTGAATAATGATGTTTTTTGGACTCCATATTGAATGTGTTCTGGGCATATAAGCAGTTCGAAATCCATTACAACCAAGCAATCATAGTGAGTATGGGCTGTTGCCGTCTACCTCCTCAGATATTCGTTTTATGCCCCCATACTGATGGATTGATAGGGAGACTTCCAGGTAATTTTTCCAAGGTCTGTCTCCATATTAATGACTGTGGAATGCTTGCAGGTATCGCTTCACGAGAAAATGATGTCATCGCCTGAGCAAGTGTCCAGGTAATGGTCACGAGTCTCCCTTTAAAGCCATTGACCAAGGCCATGTGCAATTGTCTCAGTAGCCTAAGGCTTGTAGGCCACATGTTTTCCACAGTGTGTCTTTCAGGTCACTGTGAGCTCGTCACCGGGAAGTTTGTCCACGGTAGCTATGCAGGCATCCAGTAGGTATAGGGCTCAGGCATGAAGTGGGCCTAAACCACAGCACAGACCAGCCGATCTTCATGTTCCTAAGGCAGCGATGACAGTGTATTTAACACTTTCAGTTTCCACCTCTTTGTTTTAAGTGTTCACCTAATAATCGTGGGATTTTTTTCTTTTCTTCTTCAGATTTAAGCCGTGTAATGCTGATATCCTCAGTGTGTGATATATGCTGCATACCCTGGTTTTCCCAAAGTAGTTAGTAAGCATAGGATATTTGGGGCATACTCATGAGAGATGATGGTGTCTGCTACGGAAGATTTGGACCTGATTTCATAGAAATATCAATGTTGTGTTGGTGTGTTTCATCGTAATGGAAGTGAAAAGCATTGTTGGCAGGTGTGGTCATAAAACAAGTTGTGATCCTAAACACTGTTGTCACGTGTGTTTCTTCAGATTCTTGTGAGATCTCAGTGAGCTAACTATGGTTGTTATGGGATCCTGCCTCTAAACCTGGTTTGTAGTCAAGTGGGTCCTACAACTGTGCACATCATCTGATACTCAAGATGAGTGTAAGTGAATAGGATGCTCTTAACAATTGTGCTAATTACCTTGTTTGTAGGGGGAGGTTGGCGGTATCACTGGTACTGAGGTAATGCCTGTCCACAATTCCAGACATGCCGCCCTCCTCCCCCTACAAAAGCCCAGCACAGACCTCGTGATGCTCACATGTCTAGGTAAGTGATGCCGTGTGCTAACACTCATTGTGGCCATGATTCTCTTGCAGGGATTCAGGTAAGAAATGATGGATTCCTTGCCAATCTTCTTAAGTATGCTTTTACAATTTTCCGTTTTAGAGAACCTTTAGGTTTGCTACTGTGCCTGTTCTAGGATTGCAGGCATGCTGGTACTTTCCTTGCCTTGCCAACCCGCTCTGTGGATCACAGGCTTTTCCCAGGTAGCCAATACTGCGTGACGTGTTGGTGACAGTGGTGTCCACTCAGGATGACTACACATATCCAGGTAGAGTTGATGTGTCTCACAGTGGACGAGGTTGCTTACGGGTATCCTGTTGGAGAAAGGTTTGTAGTTTACAATCATTTCATGACTTTCAGATTCCTGTGCAGTAATCACAATGGCTGTAATATTGTCCGAAACCAAGGACTTGGCTATTATGCAGATAAGTGGTGATGTGGGTTTCAACCATAGCATTAGCCAATTGGTCTTCAGATCACTAGATGAACGCTAATTTTTTTTGCTACTAAATCAAGGTGACCATCTCTTCTTTCCAGGTATTCAGGTAGGAAATGAGCGTCCTTACCAGTTGTCCCACTACTCAAAATTCTGTGTTTTCACATGTACCTTGTGTGTTTTTCAGGGTCCTGATAAGACCACATGATGATAAATTTCATGGCTGTTAACGGGGAAAATTCCTCATATGCGAATAAGTGATGAGGTGTCTTCCACTCATTTTAACCATGACTTATTTACTGGGAGTCAGGTAAGGAATTCTAGGGCCAGTATATGTATTAGCAAGCACATTCCTCACCATTTTGGTATGTTAGACAAAACTTAGTTGTGAACTGCAGGATTGCTGAGCGATTTGAAGATAACTGTGTAACTACCACGGATCTTCAGATTTTTGTGAGGAGAACTCAGTGAGCTAACTATGGTGGTTATTGGAACCTGCCTCTATATGTGATAGGCGGTCTAGTGGGTCCTAACACTGTGCAGATCATCTGATACTCAAGGTGAGTTTAAGTGAATAGGATGCTCTTAACACGTGTTAATTGCCATGTTGTAGTGGGAGGGAGGTGGCATGGCAGGTAGTGTGGTAATAGGGGCCCATACTTCCAGACATGCTGCTTTCCTCACCCTACAAAAGCCCAGCATAGACTATGTGATGCTCACTTGTCTAGGTAAGTGATGCCGTGTGCTCACACTCGTTGTCACCATGATTCCCCTGCAGGGATTCTGTAAGAAATGATGGATTCCTTGCAAATCATTTTAAGTAGGAGTTTACAATTTTCTATTTTAGAGAAGGTTTACGTTTCCTACTGTGCCTATTTCAGGATTATACGCACACTGGATCTGATCCTGGATGCACATGAAGTACTGATCATAGGCTTTTCACAGGTGTCCAGTCCCGAGTGACATGTTTGTGACAGTGCTGTCCACTCTGGATGACTGCTGCTATCCAGGTAGAATTGATGTGTGTCATAGTGGATGAGGTTTGCTTGTGGGTGTCCTGGTGGGGAAAGGATTGTCGTTTACAAACATTCATGACTTTCAAGTTCCTGTGCAAAAATCAGAATGACTGTAACCTTGCCCCGGAACTAAGGACGTGGCTTTTATGCAGGTTAGTGGTGATGTGGGCTTCAACCACACCATGAGCCATCTGATCTGCAGATCGCTAGGTGAGCGCTGATGTTGTTCCCTACATAACTGAGGTGACACTCTTCTTTGCAGGTATTCTGGTAGGAAATGATAGTCTTCAGCAATCGAGGCAGCTCCCTTTTGTTCATGTGATATTTTGGAGACTACTTTTCTTGAACCCTGAGAATGGATGAGGTATTGCTGTATCCAGATCCTTTTCATAGTAGGCACCAACCATGGAAATGTTGTAGGTGTCCCATTGTGAAGTGTTGTCATATCTGACCTGGTCCGGACCTTGGAGTTCTGCAAAGTATTCTGGTAGAGTTGATGCTTTCTTACAGAAGGAAATGTCGCAGCTAATCTTGGGTGTCCTGCTACAAAGTTCTATGCTTTCACAATCATTATTACCATTCCTTGTTTACTGGGAGTGAGGTAATAAATTCTAGGGACCATACAGGTACCAGCAAGCATACTGAAACTTTAGTTTTGTATGTTAGCAATCACATGTACTTTGGACACTACGGTATTGTTGAGTGATTGGAAGATTTCAGTGTAACTACCACGGGTTTCCAAATTCAAATTAATCACTGGATTATTCTTTCTCTGAGGAGCCAGTCATCATATGAAGGTGTCTTTGGCAATGGCAAAGATTAGAGAGCACTGCCAGATGCCAGGTATAGTTTGGGTGTACATTGGTGTGCCAGGTATAGTTTGGGTGTACATTCGTGGCCTACAACAAGGCTATTTGCATTTTCATATCTGGAAGGTTTCACAGTGGACATGTATGGCATCCTATGTTTTCCAGGTTGCAGTCTAGATACCATGGTGAACTTCCTAATGATCATTGCCTGGACAATGCATGAATCCAGTAAGTGATGACCTGTGCCTTAGGCATCTTGTAGACCCTCTGACCATCACATGTCTAGGTACGTGTGTATGGTTTCTCTGAGACCGTGTTATAGTTTTGTTGCTGACCCGTGAAGTCCTTCTAGGTAGTCAGGTATGAGATTCTATGACATTCATTCGTGGTAGATTGATGTATGTGAATAATGATATTTTTTAGACTTCATATTTTGTGTATTTTGGGCCTATAAGCAGTTCAGAATCCATTTGTCCCAGGAAATCCTAGTGAGCATGGGCTGTTGCTGTCTCCCTGCTCAGAGATTGCCTTTTATACCCCCATAGTGATAGATAGGTAGACCTCCCGGTACTTTCTCCCACTGTGAATCTCTACATTAATGACTGTGGAATGTTTGCAGGTGTCTCTTTAGAAGAACGTGTCATCAAAACCTACTAGTGTCCAGGTAATGGTCATGAGTCTCCAACCAAAGCCGTTGACCAAGGCAATGTGCAGTTGTCTCGGTAGCCTAAGACGTGTACGGCACACATTTTCTGCAGTGTGTCTTTAACGTCACTGTGAGCCCATCCCCGAGAAGCCTATCCACTGTAGGTGTGCAGGCATCCAGTAGGTATGGGGGTCAGGGATGAAGTGGGCCTAAACCACAGCACAGACCAGCCGATCTTCATGTTCCTAAGGCAGTGATGACTGTATACCTAACACTTGCTGGTTCTATCTCTTTGTTTTAAGTAGTCACGTAATAACCATGCAATTTTTTCTTTACTCCTTTAGACATTAGTCATGTGTAATGCTGAGTGTCCTCAGTGTGTGATACCCGGTGAGTACCCTGGCGTTCCCAAAGTAGTAAGCATAGGGTATTTTGAGGCATAGTCACGAGAGACAATGGTGTCTGCTGAGGAAGAGTTTGACCTGATTTAATAGAGTTATCAAGGTTGTGTTGGTGTGTTTCATGGTAATGGAATTGAAAAGCATTGTTGGCAGGTGTGATCGTAAAACAAGTTGTGATCCTAAACAGTGTTGTCACGTGATTCTTCAGATTCTTGTGAGGAGAACTCGGTGAACTAAATATGGTCGTTATGGGAACCTGCCTCTAAAGCTGTTAGGTGGTCAAGTGGGTCCTATGGCTGTGCACAACATCTGATACTCAAGGTGAGGTGAAGTGGATGCTCTTAACACTTGTGTTAATTTCCATGTTTGTAGGAGAGGGAGGAGCATGGCAGTTACACTATGGTAATGGCTGCTCATACTACCAGAGATGCCACCCTCCTCACTCTACAAAACCCCAGTACAGACCACGTGATGCTCACATGTCTAGATAAGTGATGCTGTGTGCTCACACTCGTTGTCACCATGTTTCCTTTCAGTGTTTCAGGTAAGAAAAGATGGATTCCTTGCCAATCGTTTTAAGTAGGAGTTTATAATTTTCTATTTTAGAGAAGGTTTATGTTTTCTACTGTGCCTGTTTCAGGATTGCAGGCACACTCGTACTTATCCTGGCTGCCACCTGCTGTGCTGATCATAGGCTTTACACAGCTGGCCAATCTCGAGTGAAATGACGGTGACACTGTTGTCCACTCTTGATGACTACACTTATCCAGGTAGAGTTGATGTGTCTCACTGTGGATGAGGTTGCTTCCGGGTATCCTGTTGGGGAAAGGTTTGTCATTTACAATCATTTCATGACTTTCAGGTTCCTGTGCAGTAATCACAATGACTGCAATATTGTCCAGAACCAAGGACGTGGCCATTATGCAGGTAAGTGGTGATGTGGGCTTCAACCACAGCATGAGCCATCTGATCTGCAGATCACTAGATGAACTCTAATTTTTTTGGCAACTAAATCGAGGTGACACTCTCTTCTTTCTAGGTATTGAGGTAGAAAATGAGAGTCCTTACCAATTTAGTGACCTCCAGGTTGTTCATGTGATATTTTAGAGAACATCATTCTTTAACCCTGCGAGGGATGAGGTGTTGCTTTATCCAAGTACTTATCATAACAGGATGAACCACAGCATTAACCATGGAAGTGTTGCAGGTGTCACGGGGTGAAATGTCATTTCTGACTATGGTCCGGACCTTGGAGTTCTGCACAATATTCAGGCAGAGTTAATGGTATCTTTCTTATAGGAGGAAGTGTCACAGCTAATCTGGGCTGTCAAGCTATTAAAAATTCTGTGTTTTCACATGTATCCTGTGTGTGTTTCAGGGTCCTGTGAAGAAGACATGACGATAAAGTTCATGGCGGTTAAGGGGGGACATTTCTCATATGGGAATAAGTGGTGATATATCCTCCGCCCATTGTAACCATGACTTATTTACTTGGAGTCAGGTATAAGAAATTCTAGGGCCAGTACATGTACTACCAAGCACATTCATCTCCATTTGCTATGTTAGACAAAACTTAGTTTTGAACTACCGGATTGCTGAGCCATTTGAAGTTATCTGTGTAACTACCACGGATCTTCCAAGTCACATTAATTACTGGGTTTTTCTTTCTTTGAGGGGACCAACCAGCAGATGAAGGTGTGTCCACAATTTCATAGATCTGAGAGGACTGCGAAATGCCAGGTAGACTTGGGGTGTGCAATGGTGGCCCACAACCAGGCTATTTGCATTTTTGATTTCTAGAAGTTTTGACAGTGGACCTGTGTTTTCCAGGTTGCAATCTATATAGCATGTTGAACTTCTTCGTGATCATTGCCCGGACAGTGCATGAACCCGGTAAATGATGACCTTTGCCTTTAGGTATCCGACAGACCTTCTGACCTTCAGAAATCAAGGTGAGGTTGTATGGTTTCCCTCACAATATATTATTGTTTTGCAGTTGACCCGTGAAATCCTTCTTAGTACTCAGGTATGAGATTCTGTGACATACACTCATGAGAGAATGATGGGTGTGAATAATGATTTTTTTTGGAATACATATTGATTGTCTTATTTGACTTTAGGCAGTTCAGAATCCTAGCACTCCATTTGTCCCAAGCAATCCTAGTGAGCATCGTCTATTGCCATTTTCCTGCTCAGAGATTGACTTTGATGCCCCCATACTGAGAAATTGATAGGGACACTTCCAGGTAATTTTTCCACGGTCTGTCTCCACATTAATGACCATGGAATGTTTGTAGGTGTCTCTTCGTGAGAAGAAGGTGTCATCGACATCTACAAGTGTCCAGGTAATGGTCATGAGTCTACAACCAAAGCCCTTGATCAAGGCAATGTGCAGTTGTTTTGGTAGCCTAAGACGTGTATGACACCCATTTTCCACGCTGTGTCTTTCAGGTCATGGTGAGCCCATCCCCAGAAAGCCTATCCACGGTAGGTGTGAAGGCATCCAGTAGGTATGGGGGTCAGGGATGAAGTGGGCCTAAACCACAGCACAGACCAGCCAATCTTCATGTTCCTAAGGCAGCGATGAATGTGTACCTAACACTTCCTGATTCCATCGCTTTGGTGCAGGTGGTCAGGTAATAACCATGTGTTTTTTCTGTTACTCTTTCAGACATAAGTCATGTGTAATGCAGAGTGTCCTGGGTGGGTGATACCCGGTGAGTACCCTGGAGTTCCCAAAGTAGTTAGTAAGCATAGCATATTTTGATGCATACTCATGAGACATGATGGTGTCTGCTGTGGAAGATTTTGACCTGATTTAATAGAGTTATCAATTTATGTTGTTGTGTTTCATAATAATGGAAGTGAAAAGCATTGTTGGCATGTGTGGTCATAAAATAAGTTGTGATCCTAAACAGTGTTGTCACATGTGTTTATTCAGATTCTTGTGAGGAGAACTCGGTGAGCTAACTATGGTGGTTATTGGAACCTGCCTATATACGTGGTTGGTGGTCAAGTGGGTCCTACCGCTGTGCAGATCATCTAATACTCAAGATGAGTTTAAGTGAAGAGGATGCTCTTAACACTTGTGTTAATTACCATGTTTGTAGGGGGAGGGAGGAGGTATGGCTGGTAGTATGGTAATAGCAGCCCATACTGCCAGACATGCCACCTTTCTCACCCTACAAAAGCCCAGCACAGACTATGTGATGCTCACATGTCTAGGTAAGTGATGCTGTGTGCTAACACTCATTGTCGCCATGATTCCCTTGTAGGGATTCAGGTAAGAAATGATGGATTCCATGCCAATCATTTTAAGTAGGAGTTTATAATTTTCTATTTTAGAGAAGGTTTATGTTTCCTACTGTGTCTGTCCCAGGAGTGCAGGCACACTGGATCTTATCCTCGCTGCCAACCCGCTGTATTGATCATAGGCTTTTCACAGGTGGCCAATCCCGAGTTATGTGTTTGTGACAGTGGTGTCAACTCTGGATGACTCCACGTATCCAGGTAGAGTTGATGTGTCTCATTGTGGATGGGGCTTGCTTACGGGTGTCCTGGTGAGGAAAGTGTTGTCGTTTACAAACATTCATGACTTTCAGGTTCCTGTGCGGAAATCAGATTGACTGTAACATTGCCCCTAATGCAAGGACCTGGCTGTTATGCAGGTAAGTGGTGATGTGGGCTTCAACCACAGCATGAGCCATCTGATCTGCAGATCGCTAGGTGAGCGCTGATGTTTTCCCAACAAAATCGAGGTGACCCTCTCCTCTTTGCAGCTTTTCAGGTAGGAAATGATAGTCTTCAGCAATTCAGCAAGCTCCAGGTTGTTCATGTCATATTCATTTATTTATTTTTAAATAAATCTTCATTGTTCAGATTATTATACTTTTTCCTCTTTTTTCCCCCATAGCTCCCCTCCACCAGGTTCCCAACCCACCCTCTGCTCTTAACACCCCCCCACACACACACACTGTCCTCATCCATAGGTGTATGATTTTTGTCCAGTCTCTTCCCGCACCCCCATAGCCCCTTCCCCCCTATAATTGTCAGTCCACTCCTTTTCTATGCCCCTGATTCTATTATATTCACCTGTTTATTCTGTTCATCAGATTTTTTATTCACTTGATTTTTAGATTCACTTGTTGATAGATATGTATTTGTTGTTCACAATTTTTATCTTTACCTTTTTCTTCTTCCTCCTCTTCTTAAAGAATACCCTTCAGCATTTCATATAATACTGGTTTGGCGGTGATGAACTCCTTTAGCTTTTTCTTATCTGTGAAGCTCTTTATCTGACCTCCAATTCTGAATGATAGCTTTGCTGGGTCGAGTAATCTTGGTTGTAGGTTCTTGCTATTCATCACTTAGAATATTTCTTTCCACTCCCTTCTGGCCTGCATAGTCCCTGTTGAGAACAGCTGACAATCGTATGGGTATTCCCTTGTAGGTAACTAACTGTTTTTCTCTTGCTGCTTTTAATATTCTCTCTTTGTCTTTTGCTCTTGACATTTTAATTATGATGTGTCTTGGTGTGGTCCTCTTTGGATTCCTCTTGTTTGGGGTTCTGTGCGCTTCCTGGACTTGTAAGTCTATTTCTTTCACCAGGTAGGGGAAGTTTTCTGTCATTATTTCTTCAAATAGGTGTTCAGTATCTTGCTCTCTCTCTTCTTCTGGCACCCCCATAATTCGGATGTTGGTACGCTTGAAGTTGTCCCAGAGGCTTCTTACACTATCTTCATATTTTTGGATTATTTTTTCTTTTTGCTTTTCTGGTTGGTTGGTTTTATGCTTTTTTGTATTTCAAATCTTGGACTTGATTCTTGAGATCCTCTAGCCTGCTGTTGAATCTCTGTATATTATCCTTTATTTCAGTCATTGTATGCATAATTTCTAGTTGGTCCTTTTTCATGTACTCAAGGGTCTCACTAAATTTATCAGTGGTTTCTAGAACATTCTTGAAAAACCTTATATCCGTGGTTTTGAACTCTATATCCAGTAGTTTGCTTTCCGCCATTTCTGTCATTTGTAACCTGTTTCTTTGTCTCCACATTTTGGCTGCTTCCCTGAGTTGATAGAGTGGCTTTGTGTGCTAGGTGTCCTATAGGGCCTCCCCAATTACCTGAGGTGGACACTGTTGGTGCACCCCTTTGTGGGCTGTGTACACAGTCCTGTTGTAGTTAAGCCTTGGTTGCTGTTGGTATCACTGGGAAGAATTGACCTCCAGTCCAATTGGCTGTGAGGATCAGTTGTGTCTACAATTGGAGAACTTCTGTGCTGGAGACACCCTTATGGGGCAGGACTTGCGTCAGTGGGGCTTTCATGCTAGCCGAGTCTGCCCCCTGAGTGTGTCCCTTATGGATCTGAGGAGTTGTAATCTGGATGGTCCCACTCTGACCACTGGGTACACTGCTTCTTGGATCTCCAAGGAGGTATAAATTTAGCTCTGCCTGAGGCCACCCAGCAGTAGCTATGGAGAGATCTGCAGATTCCTCTTCTTTGTTTTGGGTTTGGAGGTGCCCAGATGAGGCCCAGCTGTGAAGCAATGCAAGCTGCTGTGGAGCCTTGGGCCTTATTTTGGAAGATCTGGGGCTCTCTGACCCAGCTGCAGTTTGTTAGGTAATTTTAGATTGCAAAGGGCCAGGCCATTCATATGCAAAAGCCTCTGCGCACAGCTTGGGTGGGGTTGTAAATTGGGTGGGGCAGGGTCTTAGGGAATCAACAGGGTGGAGCAAACAGCAATGGCTTCCCATCAGCCCTGCCCTAAGAGGCCCCCAGTCCTCAGTTTCCCGCGGTATTCGCTGCAAGCACCTCTGAGAGAAAGCCACCCTCGTGTTCTGGCCAGATGCCAGATAGTCCAGTTTCCCCCCGTATGAGTCAGGGTCCCCAGAGTCTTGCCCAGAACTGGAGTTCAGTGCAGTCAGGAGCTTGTGTCTCCCTCCCGATTGAGAAAGACAACTGAATCCTCAGTAGCCAGCCTTTTCCGCGCACGCCTCCGTACCTCTTCACTTTACTTCCACACCTCCTCTGAGTCTCAGTGTGCTTTTCTCTTCCCTTCTAGTTGTAGAATTTCCACTCAGCCAGCCTCCCTGTGGTTCTAGATGATGTCTGTTTTGTCTTTTAGTTGTAGTTTTGAAGTGGTTGTGCGAGGCAGCAAGTTTAGGTGTTTACCTGTGCCACCATCTTGGTTTCTCATGTCATATTTTAGAGAACATTTTTCTTTGTCCCTGCAAACGATGAGGAGTTGTTGTATGCAGGTCCTTATCATAATAGGACAAACCACAGCACTGACCATGGAAATGTCGCAGGTGTCACAGGGTAAAATGTTGTCTTATCTGACCGTGGTCCAGACCTTGGAGTTCTGCACAGTATTCAGGGAGAGTAGATGGTTTCTTATAGAAGGAAGTGTCGCAGCTAATCTGGGGTGTCCCCCTACACAAAGTTCTGTGTTTTCACAATCATTGTTACCATGAGTTGTTTACTGGGAGTCAGGTAAGAAATTCTAGGGACCATATAGGTACTAGCAAGCACATTCATCTCCAGTTTGGTATGTTAGACAAAACTTTGTTTTGAACTACAGGATTGCAGAGCGATTGGAAGATATCAGTGCAACTACCATGGATCTCCCAAGGCACATTAATCATTGGATATTTATTACTCTGAGGGGAGCAGTGGCATAGATCTGAGAGGACTGCCAGATGCCAGGTAGAGTTGGGGTGTGCAGTGGTGGCCCACAACAAGGCTATTTGCATTTTCCATTTCTAGAAGGTTTGACAGTGGACACTTATGGCATTGTGTGTTTTTCAGGTTGCAGTCTAGATACCATGGTGAATTTCATGACCATTGCCCAGACAGTGCATGAACCCATTAAGTGATGACCTGTGCCTTAGGCATCCGACAGACCTTCTGACCCGCAGATGTCTAGGTAAGTGTATATAGTTTCACTAAGACTGTATTACTGTTTACAGCTGACCCCTGAGGTCCTCCTTAGTACTCAGGTATGAGATTTCGTGACATTCACTCATGAGAGCATGATGGATGAGAATAATGATGTTGTTTGGACTCCATATTGACTGTGTTTTGGGCCTATCGGCAGTTTGGAATCCATTTGACCCAAGTAATCTTAGTGAGCACGGGCTGTTGCTGGCTCCCTCCCCAGAGATTGCTTTTTATGCCCCCAGAGTGATAGATTGATTGGTAGACTTCCACGTAATTTCTGCTATGGTCTGTCTCCACATTAATTACCTTGGAATGTTTGCAGTAGTCTATTCGTGAGAAGAAGGTGTCATTGACATCTACAAGTGTCCAGGTAATGGTCATGAGTCTCCAACCAAAGCCATTGATCAAGGCAATGTGCAGTTGTCTCCATAGCCTAAGATGTGTATGCCACCCATTTTCCACAGTGTGTCTTTCAGTTCACAGTGAGAGCCCATCCCCGGGAAGGCTATACACTGTAGTTATGCAGGCATCCAGTAGGTATGGGGGTCAGGGATGAAGTGGGCCTGAACCACAGCACAGACCAGCCAATCTTCATGTTCCTACGGCAGCAATAACTATGTATCTAACACTTCCTGGTTAAATCACTTTGTTGCAGGTGGTTAGGTATAACCTTGCGTTTTTACCTTTTCTCTTTCAGACATAAGACATGTGTAATGCTGAGTGTCCTGGGTGGGTTATATCCAGTGAGTACCCTGGCATTCCCAAACTAGTTAGTAACCACAGGATTTTTTGAGGGGTATCCATGAGAAATGATGGTGTCTGCTGAGGAAGATTTTGACCGAATTTAATAGAGTTATAAAGGTTGAGTTATTGTGCTTCATCGTAATGGACCTGAAAAACATTGTTGGCAGGTATGTTCTTAAAACAAGTTGTGATCCTAAACACTGCTGTCACATGTGTTTCTTCAGATTCTTGTGAGGAGAACTCGGTGAGCTAACTATGGTCGTTATAGGAACCTGCCTCTAAAGCTGGTAGGAGGTCAAGTGGGTCCTACCACTGTGCACATCATCTGATACTCAAGGTGAGGTTAAGTGAAGAGGATGCTCTTAACACTTGTGTTAATTCCCTTGTTTGTAGGGTGAGGGAGGCGGAATGGCTGGTACTGAGGTAATGACTGCACACAGTACCAGACATGCCGCCCCCTTCCCTCTACAAAAACCCAGCACAGAATATGTAATGCTCACATGTCAAGGTAAGTGATGCTGTGTGCTAACACTCGTTGTCGCCATGATTCCCTTGTAGGGATTCAGGTAAGAAATGATGGATTCCGTGCCAATCATTTTAAGTTAGAGTTTACAATTTTCTATTTTAGAGAAGCTTTAGGTTTGCTACTGTGCGTGTTCCAGGAGTGCAGACACACTGGATCTTATCCTGCCTGCCACCCGCAGTACTGATCATAGGCTTTTCACAGGTGGCCAATCCCGAGTACGTGTTTGTGACTGTGGTGTCATCTATGGATGACTGGAGGTTTCTAGGTAGAGTTGATGTGTCTCATAGTGAATGAGGTTTGCTTGCGGGTGTCCTGGTGGGGAAAGCATTGTCGTTTATAAACCTTCATGACTTTCAGGTTCCTGTGCGGAAATCAGGATGACTGTAACCTTGCCCCGAAATGAAGGACGTGGCTGTTATGCAGGTAAGTGGTGATGTGGGCTTCAACCACAGCATGATCCGTCTGATCTGCAGATCGCTAGGTGTGCGCTGATGTTTTCCCCAGAAAATCGAGGTGCCCATGTCTTCTTTGCAGACTTTCTGGTAGGGAATGATAGTCTTTACCAATCTAGTGACCTCCAGCTTGTTCATGTGATATTTTAGAGAACATCATTCTTTAACCCTTCCAGGGATGAGGTGTTGCTGTATTTAGGTCCTTATCATAGTGGGAGGAACCACAGCATTAACCATGGAAATGTTGCAGGTGTCACAGGATGAAATGTTGTCATATCTGACCATGTTCTGGACCATGGAGTTCTGCACAGTATTCAGGCAGAGATTATGGTATCTTAAAGAAGGAAGTGTTGCAGCTAATCTGCGGTGTTCTGCTACTCAAAGTTCTGTGCTTTCACACATATCGTGTGTTTTTCAGGGTCTTGTGAAGAAGACATGACAATGAAGTTCATGTTGGTTAAAGGAGGACATTTCTCATATTTGAATAAGTGGTGATGTGTCCTCACACTCATTGTTACCATGACTTGTTTACCAAGCGTCAGGTAAGAAATTCTTGGGACCGTACACATACTAGCAACCATATTGAATTTCTAGTTTGGTATGTTTGACAAAACTTAAGTTGAACTACCAGACTGCTGAGCGATTGGAAGATATCAGGGTAACTGCCACGGATCTCCCATGTCACATTAATCACTGGATTTTTCTTTCTCTGAGGGGAACAGCCACCAGGTGTCTCTGGCAATGGCATAGATCTGAGAGGACTTCGAGATGCCAGGTAGAGTTGGGGTGTGCAGTGGTGGCCCAGAACAAGGCTATTTTTAGTTTCTATTTTTTTGAATGTGTGACCGTGGACACATATGGCATCCTGTGTTTTCCATGTTGCAGTCTAATTACCATGGTGAACTTTATCTTGATCATTGGCCTATCGATGCTTGAATCCCGGTAAGTGATCACCTGTGCCTTATGCATCCTATAGACCATCTGAGTTTCAGTTATCTAGGTAAGTGTGTATGGTTTCCGTAACACCATTTTATTGTTTTGCAGCTGACCCGTGGTTTCTTTCCTAGTACTGAGATATGAGATTCTGTGACATTCCTCATGAGAATATGATGGATGTGAATAATGTTGGTTTTTGGACTGTATATTAAGGATATTTTTGGCCTGTAGGAAGTTCAGAATTTATTTGACTCAAACAATACTTGTGAGCATGGGCTATTGCTGTCGCCCTGCTCAGAGATTCTGTTTTATGCCCCCATGTTGATAGATTGATAGGCAGACTTCCAGGTAATCTCTCCTATGGTCCGTGACCACTATACTGACTGTGGAATTTTTGCAGACATCTCTGAAAAGAAGACTGTGTCTCTCAGTTCTTTGTAGTCATGGATGTCTTCAACTATCCGGTTAATGGTGATCAGTGTTTAAACAATGCTGTTGACCCAGAGAATGTGCAGTTTCCAGGCAGTTTAAGACATTTATGGAATACATTTTCCACAGTGTTTCCTTCGTCTCATATGAGGACAATACTGGTAAGCCTATCAATGGTAGTTATCAAGGTATTCAGCAGGTATTGAGGTAATGTCTGCTGTGTGCCTATGCACAGCACAAAACATCTGTTCATCACATATTTTTGTATGTAATGCTGTGTGCTTCTCATTACCATGAATTTTTTGTATGTATTCATATATAAGAAATGATGGATTCTTCACCATTTCTGATAGCCATGTGTTTATACACATACACACACACACACACACACACACACACACACATATATATATATATATATTACATCTAAACCGACATATATTAAGGGATTAGAAATAAACAGGTTTTTATAATGATTGTTCCCTACCAAAGTACTAATTATAGATTTTTTCTGGTGTACAGTGCAGAAATGTTGATTTTCTGACTTTAGTGTAAGCTTTGGATTTCTTCATGTATCCTGATAGATTTACTGTCTCATAATGTCAAAGTAAACAAGTTTATTTGCTGATCTGGTGGTAGATAAAGTTTATTTCTTTTAATACAGATTTCACAATGTGTCTCCAGGTTCCTGTCATATAATCACAGTTTACCTAACATTTTCATTAATGGGACATATGGCTTGTATGCTGGTGAGTGACGATATGGGCTTAAACCACAGTACCGGGCATCTCATTCCCAGAATGCTAGCTAATTTACCATTATTTCTTTGCAGATCCCTAACCAGTTCTAGAAATTAATAATTTTCATTTTTTATATTTTACTTAGCATTTCTTTTTAACTATGCAAGTTTTGAGTAATTTCATACATCCACATAATTATCATGATATTCAAATCATCATGTAAAATTTCAGATGTTCCATTAAGAAAGTCTTACCTGACCATGGTCCCTGACATGGTATACTGCCAGTGCTCAGGTAGAGTTGATGTTCTCATAATGATGAAAGTGATGAATGTTTTTCTTTTTTGTGGGTGTCTTGATAGAACAGGTTGTATCCTTTTACACATATGTCATAATGGGTTTTTCAGGTTCATAACAACAGATCATGGTGACCCTATCAATGGCTGTTAACAGGGGACACTTCTAGAATCCAGGTTAGTGATGATATGCACCTCACCATATCATAGACCAGGCACTCTTTATATTCTTAGGTAAGTGATGCTTGTCCTTGTTCTACCATGAGATTTTTTTCTCTAGGTTTCAAGTAAGAAATGATAATGTTTTACCAGTTCTAAAAATCATGTTATCCTACTGGTTTATATATTAGAAAATATTTGTGTTTAACTGTGTTGTTGTTGAATGATTGTCAGATATCCATATAATTATCATAGATCTGAGAGTCACAGTAGTAACCATCAGTTTTTTCCCAGGTTAGCTTTCAAGAGATAATGGTGTCTCTAAGACTGGCTTAGACCTTGGAGTGCTCCAAGATTCCAGGTAGATTTTTTTAAATATATTTATTGATTTTTTACAGAGAGGAAGGGAGAGGTATAGAGAGTTAGAAACATCGATGAGAGAGAAACATCTATCAGCTGCCTCCTGCACTCCCCCTGCTGGGGATGTGCTCGCAACCAAGGTACAGGCCCTTGACCGGAATCAAACCTGGGACCCTTCAGTCCGCAGGCCAACGCTCTATCCACTGAGCCAAACAGGTTAGGGCAAGATTCCAGGTAGATTTGATGAGACTTGCAGTGATGATAATAACAAGCTTATTCAAGGTCCAGGTAATAAAGGTGTGTTTATAAACACATTTGTTACAGTGTGTCCTTTAGGTTACTGTTAAGAGATGATCATAAACCTCATAATGATCAGTAAAGGTATTTTGCTTGTATCCAGGATAAGTGATGTTGTAGGCCTTTTGGATACTACAGACCATCTGATATTCAGATATCTTGGTAAACACAGATGATAGTCCTAATTTTTGTATTACCAAGTTTTTTTGCAGGTATCCAGGTAAGAAGTGATATTGTCCCAACCAATACTAATAATTAGCCCTTATTAATTTAGAGTTTTATGGTTCCCTTTAAATTTGTAGTAATCATAGGATTTTCAGGAATCCAGGTTATGGAATTGTTTTTAAACATTGTTATCTCTTTGGTGTTTGTAGGTTTCAGTTCAGTCATTGTTGAGAACCTAAGTATGATATTAAAGGCAAAGTTTTGCTTGCATCCAGTATAAGATGATGGTGTTTGTACCAGTTAGAGGTCATGAGAATTTGCATACATCCAAGTAGGCAATGATGGTGTTCTTAGACAAGCCTAGTGGCCAAGTTTATTTGCAAGTATCCTTGTAAGTTGTGTTGACTAACCACTGCAGTGATCTGGGGAATTTTGCCAATATCCTGTCATACATACTATGAAGTCACCTCTAACTGAGGCGTTTATCTTGGGAATTGGCAAGTATCCAGGTAAGAGTTGATGGTGTCCTTAATGAAGATGATAACCGTGTGATTTTGCAGCTGTCCCAGCATGATATGACATATCCCTACTGTGACCTTGATCCTGTGCCTCTCTAGGTATTCAGGTGAGAGGTGGTATTTGTCTGATTACATTAATGACCAAGGGGCAGGGCGGGTGAAGAGCTGCAGGTATACAGGCAGAAGATCATTGTGTCTGTATCTACTGTGCTGACCTTTGAATTTTTTTCATGTGTCCAGGTAAGAGGTGATCAGTCTCTTAACTTGCTAGTATCCTTGTGATACTTTAGTTGTTCTGGTAAGGAGTGATATGTTCTTAACCATGTTAGTTACCATGGGATTTTGCAGGTATCCACATAGAAGATGATGGTAGTTCTAACTATGGTATTGACCACAGGATTTTGCAGGTATCCCCAGCATGAAATTATATATATCCACAACTATATTATTTATCCTCAGAGTTTTTAGGTAATCTGGGAAGAGATAATGTTATTGCTAACAACACTAATGGTCATAGCATTTTGCAGATACACAGTCAAGAGATGATGGTGTCTTTATCAACATTGGTGTTCATGGCAATGAAAGAAGACTGGGATACTTTTATGGTTAGCTATATATTTTCTTTTTATTAATATTTCATTAATTTGCCCTAGCCAGTTTTGCTCAGTGGATAGAGCATCAGCCTGCGGACTGAAGGGTCCCGGGTTTGATTCTGGTCAAGGGCACATGCTGGGGTTGTGGGCTTGGTTCCCAGAAGGGGACGTGCGGAAGGCAGCCGATCGATGATTCTCTCTCATCATAAATGTTTCTATCTCTCCCCTCTCTTCCTCTCTGAAATCAATAAAAATATATATTTAAAAATATATATTTCATTAATTTTTTACAGAGAGGAAGGGAGAGGGATAGAGAGTTAGAAACATCGATGAGAGAGAAACATCGATCAGCTGCCTCCTGCACACCCCCTGCTGGTGATGTGCCCGCAACCAAGGTACATGCCCTTGATTGGAATCAAACCTGGGACCCTTCCATCCACAGGCCAACGCTCTATCCACTGAGCCAAACAGGTTAGGGCTAGCTATATATTTTCTTAAAAGAATTTTAACATTTAATGACTACTCAATATTCATAATCATATTTTATTATATCCATTTCTTGATTTCTTCAATTTATTTCATAATGACATTGGTACCAGTAATCTTATGCCCACATTTATGAAATATTTTAATACCTAGGAGCCATCAGTACAGACATACTTCATGTAAAATGTTATTCCTAAAGAAAACTGGGCTATAGATTCAATTCTTAGTTAACGGGTTAGGGAAAACCAAGAAAGAGAAATATTCGTGTGCATATTCTGGAGAAAAGCCTTTGTACTCTCACCCTCCTGATATGAATAGGTATTATGTGATATGTTATAAAAAGATGTGAAATTTTATAGATTAAGGGGGACTTGAATAGCTCTTATGCAGTTATTAATTCAGTTATTTAAATTTTATTATAGATTACACCGTTGAAACAGAAACTAAGAACTTGGTGACCAACTACTTCACCACCATCATGAAAGTGAAAGCCCTGAATGCAGAGAGGTCAATCAATGTCACACTATGTTTAGTTACCACCTGCTCTTTCAACTGTCCTGTTTGTTTGAAAGCCTAAGACGGATTAAAAATCAGTGAAGCAAGTGGGCTATTGCTTGTTTGAATCAGTATATCTCAGGAAACGTAATTCCAATTGGCCAGACTCTCCATCATGCACTTTGGGTTTTTTTTGCTCAAATATTCCATGTAAAATTCTCCTTAAGAAAGCCCTCATTCTCAGTCCCAACCCTCCAGCTACCAATGTCTCCAATGAGGGAAGCAACCTAGTCTGAATTTCAATTCAACCAAGTAGGATCCCTGTGAACTTCTGTGTCCTTGGCCATGCCCATAGTAGGCACTCAATAAGTGTTTATTGAAGTAAATGAGTGCTTCTTGATGGTTTAAATTATTGTGGTTTAACTCATTCAACCACCATTCTTTCTTCTAGTGTATAAAGGTAAGAAAGCTAAAAACTCCATTTCTCAGACTTCTTACAACATGGATATGAGTGTGATTTAGATTCCACCATCAGATGTAGCAGTACGTAACTTTTATTGGAACTGAGTCATGGGTAGAAAGGCAGGGAGTGGATGTCCATTTTACTGGCATGGATTGTGGCAGGGGGATCATAGTTCTGGGAAAATGTGTTTGAGGAGCTTGGAATTCATAAAATAGGCAAACCAAAGCTGGAGATATAGCTTGGGGTCAAGTATACTATTTTAAAAAATACCCTTTCATTTTTTTCCATGTTTTCCTTTTAGTTTTTGAAAATTTAACAGATAATATTGTAATAAGGGTAAGAGAGTTTGACAAAGAAAAAACCAACTATTATTCCAGTACTGAAGAATATGAACACTTTCCATTTTCCCGTTTTTCATCAGTCATTATCCATATGAACACATATTAGATAGGTGCCATAACATTGATATACTTTCATATTCTGATTTCTTTCTCTGAAAATTACATTGTAAATATATATGCACATATTTTTAAATATATTTTATTGATTTTAATATGTATTTTAATTGATTTCTGAGAGAGGAAGGGAGAGAGAGATATACATCAATGAGGAGAGAGAATCATCAAGTGGCATGCCTCCTACTGGGGATGGAGCCCACAATCCCGGCAGGTGCCCTGACTGGGAATCAAACCATGACCTCCTGGTTCATGGGATGATGCTCAACCACTGAGCCACACCAGTCATGGCCATATTTTAATATATGAAAAAAGGCAAAAATTGCAAAGAAACATTAAACATGTAATTCTATGTATGTAGAAATCCTTCATTCAACAATAAGTACCTATCAGTAATAGGTACAGTTCCATGCACTGGGCATCAACAGTGAAGAAGGTAGACAAAGTCCATGCTCAGAGGAAGATAACATTCTCTAGTGGGTTACAACTCCACTGATTCATACAGCCTGGTGTCCGTTATTTCATTATGTCATTGTCCCAGCATAGTTAATAGTTCTCACTCTCAAAGGTGTCTCAGTTTGGATGATACATTACGTGGTCACCCTGTATATAATAGGTAAATGTACAAGTGAAGATATACATTAATAGCAGAGTAACAAATGCTATAGAAATTTCATAAGGTAAAGTGATGTAATTGGAGAAAAGGACTCCTTTAGTTGGAGTCGTCAGAAAGTCCTCTCTGAGGAAAGCTCAGACTGAATGACAAGAAGGAGCCAAGCAGGTGAAGATGGAAGGCATAAGCATTCTAGGAACAGCAAATGGAAAATGGATGTATCCGAGGACAGGAAGGCAGGGGAGATAGAGTGCAGTCTGTGAGGACGAGAGAGGCCCAAGAGTAGGCAAGGGCTAGACTTTACAAGGCCTTGTATGTCCTGGGGAGGAGCTCGGCTTTCATTTGAAATGCAGTGGGCAGTCTTTGAAGGAGAGCAAGTAACCTAATTTGTGAGTCTTTGCCCAATTTATTCAAATCCATAGGACAGCAAATCAATACCTGTAAGGCATTCTCATACTTAAAGTACAATGGCTCCTATAGCAAAGCCACAGATACCATGATTTATGGAAAAATCATATTTATTACCAACACTAGAATGAAGTGTAAATTGATATGACTTCAAATAACCCTAAGCTTAACTTAAATTCCTGAGAAGCATATATACTTACAACTTCTTCCTCTAGCGTATTAAAGAATAAAATAAGGTGTTCATTTTTAGAATGGACTTGCAAACAAATGCACATTTTTACAAGATTCATCATGCTCCCCTCTCATCATCAATGCCGTTAGTTAAGGATTATGCAATTGGAAGGTAGTGGGGACAGGTCTCTAGACACAAAGGGGTGGCCATTTGGGACAGACTTGGTCTCATGGGTAGAATTAGTTGGAGAGGAAAGGAGGAGCAAGGTGCCAGAAGTCTGGTCTAGGTCCTTGGTAGTAGGTGTTCCAGCAGCTTCCAGGCTGCTTCTGGAGCATTTTAAGATGGCACAGCTCAGAGGCGCACTCCACCTGCTGCGCTTGGTCTCCCAAGACCCAGCATTGACCACATAGGTGTGTCCAACACAAGTGTGCCAGGCTGCAGAGGTTGGAAGAGGGCCAAATTCTGGGTCACACACGGCTCACCAACCATGTCAGCTTTGGTTTGTCTTTTGGTTTTACAAATTCCAAGCTCCTCAAATACATGGTACCCTTGCCGTAGGCCATGTCACTAAAATGGATGTCCACACCCCGCCTTCTGCAACCAGGACTCCGGAAAGGGCCATGCCCAGAGGAAATGTCACAAAGGCTTCATCTGTGCCTCGTAACCCTATGTTTGGGGCATTCCTGTGGTTATGGCTTCTGACCAGTCCCCTTACTGTCTGACTCTCTTAGCAGATGCACCCTTGCCAGCTGGCTAATTCTCTCCCCTGGTTCTCACTGTGGATTTGAGACTGTTGATTTCTTGTTTCCGCAACATCTGGGGCATAAAACAAATAGAAGCATTTCCATTATTCGCCTGCAGAAATAATTAGTTGCTTGAGGCTGCTCTGGATAGCAGACCTATATACAGCACGCCAGCCACCTCATCTATCATTATCTCAAGTGCCGCCTTCCCTGGCGCCAGCAATCCTGTTAGGACCTTCATCATCTCCTCTGTCACCCTTCGGTTCTTCTAGTCTTTTCAGTTTCCCTCAGGACTAGTTAAGACAGATGCAAATGTGTTGGTGAGGTTTTGAAAACAACACTTTTCATAGCAGTGGTTTGAGCTAATGGTGTTTTTCATCTCAAAAATGTTTTACAAACATTAATTAAGCTGCTAACTCCCTGGTGGGCTTAGGCCAGGAGAATGATCACTCACGGAGCAGGTTTCCGTGTTTACCTCAAGCCACAGAAAGTCAAGGAAACAAGGCCTGGGAGCTCTCCCCCTAACAGCTCTTTTCTTGTAGGGTTTAACGTGCCTTTAGAAGGTTCGCGATGCTCAGAAAATGAAGGCTTTTGTGATGTTTCATAAAATGAAACCCTTTGAAATGTTTATTAAGTGAAGTCTACCCAGTAAAAGCCACCTGTCAAAAAACATTCTTTGTTCATTGTTATGGAAGAATATACATCCATTGAGTTCGTGCAATAGGAAAACAGAATAAACTGAGAGTCTAAATCAATTCAATAAGACAATACTTTTCAATAGGAAGAGGGAAAAAACAAGAAAACAAAACCCTAGCAGGTGTGAGTAGGAAGAAGGAAGGATATGAGAGAATAGGAGATCCCTAAAAGCATTCTTGCCATTTCCTCATTCTGATGCAGAAATCCAAACAGAAAAGCTTTAGAAGAAACACCTGGAAAAACAGTATCTCCATATTCAAAATGCAGAAATGGCAGACTAAGGCTAATGGTGGTGACATTCATTCATGATCATTTTCATGTAAATCAATGATTCTCAATCAGGTGACATTTTGCCCCCCAGGGGACATTTGACAATATCTGGAGATGAGATCTTTTGGGTTGTCACAACTGAAGGGAGGGCACAGGTGGAGTGATACTGGCATCTAGTTTATGGAGGTCAGGGATGCTACCATAAATACCCTACAATGATCCAGCCGCAAATACCCCTGATGTCTAGGTGGAGGAACCCTGCTCTAAATCATGGTGTCTCCAAGTCCAGGTGGAGTTAGTGACGTAGTGATATACCATCTATGGGGTTGACCCCAACCCCACGCACCCCCAACTCCAAGCAATCTCAGCATACTAGTCTTTCCTTCAGCTTGCTCTAGGACACCTTCAGTAGGCCTGAGAACCCCGTCTGCGCACACAGTCTAAACTCGAACGTGTTCCTAGCTGCTACACTTGATTTTCTCAGAAGGTAATGGCCATACTTTTATTTTGGAATGATCCAGGCTCCTTTGAATTAGGAAGACATGCACACGTCTACTCAAATAGATAGGCCAGTTCATTTCATTTGAGTAGGAACAAAGTCAAGTGCCAGATCGAGGAGAGACCCCTCTGCTGAAACCTCTGCAGCACCTCAAGTTAACTGGTCCATGCTGAGAATGTTGAGAAGGGAGAGGCTCTGTAGTCGTCTTCTCCCTTGTCACAGAATCATCCTTTGACTCAATTCTGGCATTCTGCTTAAATAGTCATGTGTTGGAGTCTAGAGACAATGCAGAAAGAGGGCACAAGGGGAAAAGATAAAAGAGATATAACAATCTGCTTGAGCATGGAGCCTCTTTTTGTTGTTGTTAATTCTTACCCTAGGATATTTTTTCATTGATTTTTAGAGAGAGAGGAAGGGAGATGGAGAGACACACAGAGAGAAACATTGATGTGTGAGAGAGACATCGATTGGTTGCTTCCCGTACAGCCCTGCGACAAGGGCTGGGGAGGAGCCTGCAACCAAGGTACATGCCTTTGACTGGAATCGAATCCAAGACCCTTCAGTCCTCAGGCAGATGCTCTATCCACTGAGCAAAACCGGCTAGGATAGAACCTCTCTTACCTACAAATGTTGCTATGCAGCAAAAATACTGAGACATGGTAATTTCAGCCCAAATTACACTTAAGTTAAAAAAGACCTGGAAAACATCCCTGTTTATTTTTCATTATAGTCAAAATTTGTATACTATCTAAAATACAAAGACTACTAGAACAGAAGTCCAGTCTTTGAATTCAGTTAAGAGGGAGATAGATAATAAAATAGCTGTCTGACACAGAAAGTAGAAGAGAGGCCAGGGACTGGGGGAGGGGGAAATGGGAAGATACTGCTTCATGGTTACAGAGTCTCTGGGGTGATTAAAAAGTTTTGGAAACTAGATAATGGCTATGGCTGCAGTGTCAGTCTGAGGATGTTTGGGCCTCATTGATGGGAAGTCTTCCATTCATCTCCAGTTAGAGGAGTCTCTAGGCCCTGGCAATGGGCCTGAATGAGTTTCCCTGCTGTGCTTCATTGTGGGCGGCCTAAGGGAAGCATGGCCTCTGTGCAAGCCCAGTGGGGGATGGACCCAGAGGGCAGCCATATTGTGAAACACTCATCTTCCAGGCAATGGGTTCTCTAGAAGAAGCTCTGGCTGGTGCACTGCTGGGCTCACAACATACCCATCACATTTAAAGCTCATAACCCCTCCTCCAAGCCTTTTATTATCTCCAATTAACAAAAGGGGAAACTTGGCTTAAATAAATTGCCCCAAAGCACGTGGCTCTTCAGTGGTCAAGCCAGCTTCCAAAGCCAGGATTGAAAGACCCCAAACAAGTGTTTTGATTTCTGGAATATGGCACATCAAATTGCTGTTCAGTAAGTACTTAGTTTCCCACCCCACCCCTCTCCATGGAAGGAATTATCCTCTGCCTGTTGACATGAACTTAGTGTGTGTCTTGTCTTGCCCATGGAATCCTATATAATAAAAGCCTAATATGCTAAGTGTCCGGTTGTCCATTTAGCCAATCAAAGCGTAATATGATAATGATATGTTAAGGCCACTCAATCGCTTGCTATGAAGTGCACTGACCACCAGGGGGCAGATGCTCCAACCAATAAGTTAGCTTGATGCTGGGGTCTGGTCAATTGGGACTGAGCGAGATGGGCCGGACATGCCCTGGAGCCCTCCCGCAGTCCCTCCTCAGCTGGCCAACCTCTCCCAACCCTCCCCGCCCCGACTGTGCACCAACGGGGTTCCTCCGCCTGGCCTGTGCCCTCTCGCAGTCTGGGACTCCTTGGGGGATGTTGGAGAGCTGGTTTCGGCCTGATCTTGCTCAACACAGTAGTTGCCCCCTGGTGGTCAGTGTGCTCCCACAGTGGGAGCACCGCTCAGCCAGAAGTCGGGCTCACAACTGGTGAGCGTAGTGGCGGTGGCAAGAGCCTCTCCCACCTCCACAACAGCGCTAAGGATGTCTGACTGACAGCTTAGGCCCACTCCCCATCAGTCAGACATCCCCTGAGGCTCCCGGACTGCAAGGGTGCAGACCGGGCTGAAGGACCCCTGCCCTGCCAAGTGCACAAATTTCATGCACTGGACCTCTAGTGTAGGTCTAAAGGACTATGGGCCAGTTCTGAGCCCCAGTGTTGAGAGGCATCATGTGACTGTACTCATCTCTTCCCAGAGAAGGCTATGTCAGGAGAAGATTATAGGGCAGCTCAGTCAACCCCAGCCTGAAGCAGAGCACCATATCCCACACCCAGCCAACCTACAGACCCAAGAGTATGAAATAAAGGCTTGTATTTATAAGCCATTGAGGTTCATGGTGATTTGTTATGCAGCATTACTGGCAAGAGCTTACTGATACCATATTGCCTTTACAGAAGGAGTAATTGAGCCTGCCTGGGGGAGATGGCAAAGGCTTCATGCAGGAAGTAATATTTAAGCAGATTATTTTTTAAATAATAAAATAATTCTTAATTACATTTTTGGAAAAAATGCTTTATTCATTGTCAAAAATTTGGAAAAATACAGAAAGTATGAAAGGGAAAGTCAAAGAAATTATATCTGTTATTTTAATTATTTTATTTAAGTATAGATGGTATACAATCTTATATTGGTTATATTAGTTTCAGGTGTACAATATAGTGACTTGACACTTTTATATCTTACAATGTGATCACCTCTTTAATTCTAGTAATCATCTGTCACCGTATAAACTTATTACAATATTATTGACTATATTCCGCTTCTCCTTTTTACCCATTCCCCTACCCTTTTCCTTCTGGTAACCATCCCTTTGGTCTCTCTTTCTATGAATCTGTTTTTGTTTTGTTTTATTTGCTTTATTTTGTTTTTAGGTTCCACATATAAGTAAAACCATATAGTATTTGTCTTTCTCTATTTGACTTATTTCACTTAGCATAATGCCATCTATGTTGTGGCAAATGACAAGATTTATTCTTTTCCTTTTATTGCTCTGCAAAATTCCATTGTATATGTGTACTACATCTTCTTTATTTATGTATCAGTGAACACCAAGGCTGCCTCCATACCTTGGCTGTTGTAAATAATGCTGCAATGAACATAGGGGTGTATATATCTTTGTGAATTAGTGTTCTCATTTTCTTTGGATAAATACCCAGAAATGTAATTGCTGGGTCGTATGGTATATCTATTTTTAGTTTTGTGAGGAATATCCCTACTGTTTTCCACAGGGTTGTACCAGTTTGCAGTCCCACCAGGAGTACACAGGGTTCCCTTTTGTCCACATCCTCACCAACACATGTTATTTGTTGACGTATTTTACTAGTATAATAGCCATTCTGACAGGTGTGAGATTATATTCCGTGGTTTTAATTTGCATTTCCCTGATGACTAGTGATGTTGAGCATCTTTTCATATGTCCGTTGGCCATCTACATGTCTTCTTTGGAGAAAAGCCTTTATATTAGAATCCTGCTCTCTGCATACTATGCCTGTATACATTATTGGGCTTTGTCTTTTTTGCCTTCATCATCAGCATGTGTTCTTACATATGATCACTTATTCTTTGAAAACATAGTTTGGTTCAGGCCAGCAAAGGAGATTCTGTAAGTGGTCTGTGTTACAGCCAGAGAAAAGCAACCGCCGCTCCCACACGGCTTTGTGCTTCTGCCTTTCTCCTATTTGCATCTCCCAAGTGGGTTTGAGGGAAAGCGAACGCTCATGCCCACTCTGCAAGGGAACATGCAACAAAATATGGTTGCATATCACTCCTTGCAGTACTAACTTGAACTTCAAGGAAAAGTTGAAGCACACCAGAAAGACATTCTTTCATTCATTTGTTTAAATATTTATTGAGTACTTACTATGTGCCAGACACTGTTCAAGGCACTGGGAAAACAACTGTTATAAAATAGAAAAAGTCCCAATGTCTATCAATAGGTAATTTATAAACAAGTAGTGGTATATCCATATAATGGAATACTACTCAGCAATAAAAAAGAACTAACTACTGATATGTAGTACAACATGAACCTCAAAAACATGCTAAGTGAAACATGCTAACCAAAGGCTATACAGGGGTGGGCAAATGTACTTTTATAGTTGTGAGTACATGAAACAGTTTATTATATTGTTATTTATTTATTATTGTTTTATTTATTATTAACCTACTTTTGCCCACCCCTGTATATTATGATTGCATTTTTATAAAATTCTAGATAATTCCAAGAAATCTATGGTGAAGGAAGCAAACTAGCAGTTGTGGGGGAAGAGGAGGCAGGAGGGGGAAAAAGGGATTATAAGGGGCATGAGAAACCTTTTGGAGGTGATGGATATGCTCATTATTTCTATTGTGTTCATGAATGTATACATATGTCAAAGTTTTAAATATTTGTGTTTATTACATGTCAGTTATACCTCAATAAAGCTGTTTAAAAAGTCATGGGAGTGGGGGGGGGCTGACGAATTGGAGGATAAGCATCTGAGAAGAAGGAAAAATATGCAAAGACCAGAGGCATTTTATTTAATAAGCACGTAAGACTTAGCATCTAGTACTAGGCAATGTTCCATGAATTTTACAAATATTAACTCATTTAGCCTCACAGCATCCCTATGAGGTAAGTGCTATTAAGGTCACCCCCCCGCGTTGCAGATAAAGATTGAGGCACAAAGATATTAAGTAACTCGCCCAAAGTAACGAGTAATTGTCACAGCTGGGCTTTGAACCCACAATACGGTGATATGCTGCGTCCACATATCTGAGAACACATTTGATAGTCCTTACAGGTATATTTGACAAGCCACATGACTATAGCCAAAATTGAAGGGAGAAGAGAAGAAGGGAAGACTTTGGAAATGTAGGTTGGGGTAAGTTCATTTAAGTATGAAAGGTCTAGTCATATAACGTGAAGATACATTAGAAGCTTTTTGAATGGTATGTTTATTTTGCAGCACTAATTTTCATTCATTATCAAATACTAATGATATCCTCAATGGAACTCATCTGAAAGCAACTTTGTCACCACTCTTCTAAAGGACTTAGTCCCAGATGCACACATTGATCAGATAGCCTATTATGCTCGCCAAGTAGCTTAAGCATCAGGTGACATTTCTCACAAAAAGAGTTGTGTTCCCTTGCAGAGCGGGCATGAGCGTTCGCTTTCCCTCAAACCCACTTGGGAGATGCAAATAGGAGAAAGGCAGAAGCACAAAGCAGTGTGGGAGTGGCGGTTGCCTTTCTCTGGCTGTAACACAGATCACTTACAGAATCTCTTTGCTGGCCTGAAGCCCTGAGGAGGGCGTGACTGGCATTGAGCTGTTAAAGGCTATTAACAAAAAAAGCAGGCTGCCAAGGTTCTTAAAGTTCACACCAGCTCCAGAATGCACCTTCAGCAGCAGATGGGTTAGGGACAAGAGTCTTTTTTAAAAAAATATATTTTATTGACTTTTTACAGAGAGGAAAGGAGAAGGACAGAGAGCTAGAAACATCGATGAGAGAGACACATCAACCAGCTGCCTCTTGCACACCCCCTACCGGGGATGTGCCCGCAACCAATGTACATGCCCTTGACCGGAATTGAACCTGGGACCTTTCAGTCCGCAGACCGACGCTCTATCCACTGAGCCAAACCGGTTTCGGCAGGGACAAGAGTCTTAATGTCATATGTCTTCCTGAATCCAGGAGCTCAGGGCTGCTTTTTTTTTTTTTAATATATCTTTATTGATTTCAGAGAGGAAGGGAGAGGAGATAGAAACATCAATGATGAGAGAGAATCATGGATCGGCTGTCTCCTGCACACCCCTGGCTGGGGATCAAGCTGGCAACCTGGGCATGTGCCCTGACTGGAAATCAAGCTGTGACTTCCGGGTTCATAGGTCGATGTTCAACCTCTGAGCCATGCAGGCCCAGCAATGTGCTGCTCATCTTGAGCCGCCTTGTGTCACTTCGTCTGGGATCCCAGCCTTCAAATAGAAGATTCCTCCTAAGTCCTTTTTTCTCCTTTTCATTTCCTGACCAAACTTATCTCCAGAATGCTGAAGAGGTGAACGTGCCAGTAGTGTGGCTGTCTTGAGGAGCTCAGCAGCTGGTCATTCCTCACAGGGGCCTGGAAATGTGACTACGCTCCCTGTGGTAATCTGCTCTGGCTGCCATAACAAAATACCATAGACGGGCCTGAACAATAGAAATCGGTTTTCTCACAGTTCTGGAAGTCCTAGGACAGCGTGCCACACGGTCCATTTCTGGTGAGAATGCTCTTCCTGGCTTGTGGACAAGATGCCTCCTCCTCTCTGACCTCACCTGGCCTTTCTTCGGTGCGTGCATTTGAACAGAGCTCTTCCTCTTATAAGGCCACCAATCCTATTGGATTAGGGCTGCACCCTTATGACCACATTTAACTTTCCCTCCTAAAAGCTCCATCTCTATATATAGTCACATTGGGAACTAGGGCTTCAACATACAAATTTGTGGGGTCACAATTCAGTCCATAGCACTCCCTCATTCAGATTCTGTGCTGCATCCCGAAGACCTGGGCTCATGCGCAGTGCAAAGAGATGAGTCGGGACTCTGATAAAGGCAAATCATCTCGAAATGTTCCACTCCGTGACTTCTAGGCAGAGCATTTAGAGCCAGCATGTGGCTTTCTATATACATTTCCCCCTGTCATGACAACCAGCCATGATTCAGATAGAGAGCTCCATTAGCCCAGGGCCTGGAGTGAGGACAATGCAGAGCAGAGGTATTGCCAGCCCAACTATTTCCAATGATGAGAAAGAATCTGTTGCTGTTGTAAGCTACTAAGATTTGGAGGCATTTATTGTTGAAGCATAACTTATCCCATCCTGACCACTAGAATTTATAAAACATTTATGGTCACATATGTATTGATACGGTATTTCTTCTGGAAACATTTATTTACATACCATTTTTAAAGAGTCATTAGACTCAGCAGAAAATTCAGTAGTCTTAAATTTAGGAGATCTGTTTGTAATTTATGTGTCCTTGATAATGTCACTGGACTCCCCTCAACTTTGCTTTTTTTTTAAGTGCCTACACAGCTCATCTCACTCAATTGATGAGACAATCATATATATGGAAGTATTTTTAAAATTGTGAAGTACTAAAAGGTAAGACCTCTAAATCAATGTGCTGTCCTAGGCTGGATTCCAGACTCCCTCCTTGTCGATGAGTAACAGTGAATGGAGTGACCTCCAGGTGGGGAAGCAGGAAGTCAGATGCTCTTGACCCATGTCTATGGTTCCTTTGCATTGTGTTTTATGAATTTTATATGAGAGACTTCTAAATATTAAAGTTTCTTTATCTCCTATCAGGATGCTTTGGCTCCAAGTAAAAACAAGGGAATCTTTCATCTGACAAAACACCATGTCCTGAGGTCAGGCAGTTGATATGCAATCGAGAGCTCAATAATGTTAAAGACTCAGCCTCTCTCTGACTCCTTTCCACCACCCTCAGCACCAGCTTCATCCTGAAGCTGAGGCTTCCTCATGGTCACTAAAAGGCTGCTGGAAGGAATCCCATCTAGCATCATCTTTGGTCACATCAAGCAAGAGAGAGAGAGAGGCGAGGTACAAACAGTTGACTCCCAATGAGAAGGCTAAAAAGGGCTAATTCCAATGTAACCCTGATATTTGGGGCTAGTGATCTGAATCCATGCCAGCAAGCTCAGTGTCCATTCCTGATAACCTATAATTAAGTCCCTCTCTCCTTCCCAGATACTGGTCTTGCAGAACCTGTTACTATGAACAGTGCACTGCCCCGGAGGGAGGGTTATTAACACTGGCGCCAGGCCAGACCATCAGATATGGCCTGGAGACCCCCAGCACCTGGGGGCCTTCTTGCAAGGCCTGCGAAAAGGACCAGAAGCATAATCCATATTTGTGGGACAAAGACCACAGGGAGATATAAGGGAGGGCCCCATGCATCTTCCTTCACTCAGATTTGGAAGGCTGTTCCCTGAATCCGCCGGTGTATTAAACAGTGTCCCTCCTTTTCTTTGATGTGTCCTTGGTTTTCTTTGGTCTTCTGCAATAACACAAGCATTGTAGATCCTTCCATTTACCGAGAACATGTGCCAGGAGCTTGCAGGACTAATGGTGACGGAGTCAGCTCCGAGCTCAGGTGGGGATAGCAGAGCAAAATCAAGGTTTGTTAGGAGGAAAGGAGAAACAGGAAACGGATACTTCGCAAGACAGCTCAAGAGGAGAAAATCCAGCACCTAATGCATTTCCCCAGACCTGTGAACTGTTTAATGTTCAGATTTGTAAACCTGATAATTGGGCACAAGTAAAATCTAACACTCAGCTCTACCATCTGTTGCTGACATAACAATTTTACATAATATGAAAATGCCAGATGGAAGCCACACATTAACCGTGTCCAAGATGTTTTATGCTCACAGCATACACGGAATAAAAGAAATAGCTTTGTTCCATACACTGTTGTACTCGTTCTTCTCCAGTTACAATGCTGGCCATTGCTGACGAAGGACAACCCCAGGGCTTCCTATCACTTACGTTCCCATGGTGGTTGGAAAGCTACGTGCCCTGGTAGTCCAGGAATCTCTATCCAGGACAGACTTAGAAGCTATAATTTGTTTAGAGCCCATGGGGGCTGCAAAGGAAGGCATACATACTGAAATTGTGTGTGCGAGGCCAATTCACACTTTTGAGCTTAGAATCTATATTATGGTAGATAAGAATAGTAAAGTTTTCCAAAGATGTTTTTATTTGTACTGTATGTAAGACTGAGAAAATATCAATTGCTCATATCATTGAACGGGAAGTAAAGGAGTAGCTGTTGCTTTGAAGCAAAGGTTTTGGAAAATGTTCTATGGGGAATATTTCTACCATAAACTTTTCACCAGCTGAAAGAACTTTATAAGTTATAGGCAACAATTTTCCCATTTTTTTAATAAAATGCTTCAAATATATATTAACAGAGAGCAATATAAGAGACACCTACATGCTCAAAACTCAGATATAAACATTTTGAGGTTTTTCATCTCCTTTTTAAAATATATATGTATATTTCAGAAAGGGAGCTAGAGGGAGATAGAAATATCGATGATGAGAGAGAATCATGGATCGGCTGCCTCCTGCACACCCCCAACTGGGGACCCAATCCGCAACCCGGGCATGAGCCCTGACCAGGAATCGAACTGTGACCTCCTGGTTCATAGATCAATACTCAACCACTGAGCCACCCTGACTGGGCTCCATCTCCTCATGTATCCCTTTCATCTTGCTCTAGAGATCACCCCTATCTGGTGTCAGTCTTCTGCATATTTCATACTACCACCATTTGTGCATGTGTCCATAATTGCAAGTGCCCCACGTTGGGCTGCCAGTTGTGAGTGTTCCCCCTATGTCCTGCGTGGTTCAGGGTTCAGGTTCAGGGTTCGGGCTTTGAAGGAGGCCGCAAACAAATGAAAGAGACTAGAAAATATTAATTTGGAAATCTTGGGGGCCAGGCGGGAGCCCAACTCAAGGAAAAGGACTCCACCCCTCTCTGGCCTTGCTATCCCTTTTATTAAGACTATGGGATACACCCATAGGCAATTCCAATAATAGCCAATCAGCAAGAATTTACATAAAACTAAAAGGTGGAAGTTGCATTAGCTACCATTGTCTCAACTAGACAGTGGGTGGTTGGCTCGGACCTTTCAGAGCTTCAAGGTTGACCAGCCTTCCGGGTTACTTGTTCACGCCTCTCTGCTAGTGAAGGCACTGGGCGGCTTCCGACACATAATAAGACTAGTTTTGAAAATGGTATCATAGGAGGTGTCATTCAGCAGCTTACCTTTTTGTTTTAATGAGTTTTTACCCTTGTTTGCTCTACTTCCCTCTTTTGAACTGCTCTATAATACCCCATTGCTGAATGTAGTACAATCTACTTACCTGCTCTTCTGCTGATGAACATTTAAGCTATTTCCATTTTTCACTGTCACAGCAACGCTGCAGAGAACAATCTGGTGTTATTCCTTATGTGCATGTCAGAGAACTCCTCTAGATCCACAAAGTAGAATGAGAATTTCCATTCCATCATGACTTACCAAGTAACATCTACAGCCGCAATGTACACAACTTCCTTTTTCTTCCTTTTGTTAATCTGTTGGCTGTGAGGTGGCATTTTCCTGATAAATAGAGAAATACAGCAACTTTTCATTTATTTGACATTCAGGTTTCCTCTTCTGTGAATTTGCTTCTTGGTATATTCTGCCCATTTGCGGGTATTTGTCATTTTCTTGCTGAATTGTGAAATTTTTACATATTTTAGATACTAACAGTTGTTGATTGTATGCATTGCAAATATCTTCTTCCTGTCTATGACTTGTCTTTTAAATGTTGTTGACGGAGTTTTGTTGTTGCATTTAGGTTTATAATTTCAGTGTGGTTACATTTGTCTACCTTTTCCTTGATGAAGAGGTGTGTTTTCTTGTGCTTGCCTATGGAATCCTCCAAAGATGAAAGCGTATAAAGGATTTTCCTTTCTTTTCCTCCAGAAATTGCCGTGGTTTCTTTTGACACTGAGGTATTTAGTCTTCTGGAATGTATTTTTTGTGAGGTATAAGATAGTGACTTCATTTTCTTTCCAGACGGATAACTAATTTTCCCAGACTCGTGCTTGCCTCGTTCAGACTTTCTGCACTGATTTGTAGTCGCTTCTCTTTCCCGCATCAGATCTTTCCATATGCCTGCGTCTGCTTTATCCAACTCCGATAGTGTGCTGTCCACATTCCTATATCTTTTGAACAAGCCCTGATATCTGGTAGAGAAAGCTCTCTGGCTGTGGCTTAGCTATCATGATGGTTGATTTTATGAGTCATCTTGACTGGGCCATGGGGTGCCGGGATTAAACATTATTTCCTGGTGTGTCTGTGAGGGTGTTTCTGGAGATTAGCATTTGAATTGACAGATTTAGTGCAGTAATTGCCCTCCCCATTGTGCTTGGGCATCACCTAATGCAGCTGAGGGCCTAAATAGAACAAAAAAACAGGCAGGAAGGGTTTGTTCAGTCTTCTGCCCTGGGACTTGGGTTTCCACCATCAGCTCCTCTGGTTCTGAGGACTGGAATCGCACCACTGGCATTCCTGGGTCTCCAGCTTGCAGACAGCTGATCATGGGGCTTCCCAGCTTCCATATTCCTGAGAGCCAATTTCCAATTCCTTATAATAAATCATCTTTTGCATCCCACTGGTCCTGTTTCTCTGGAGAATGCTGACTATCTTAGTCTCCTTTCTGTCCTATGCAAATGTTAAAGTCAGCTTATCAAATTCCATGGAAAACCCCATTGGAATTTTTATTTTAATTCCATTGCCATTTACACATAATTTGGGGACAAGTGTCATCTTCCTGGTCTTGTCTTGCCTTCCATGAACCTGCTATGTCTCTGCGTATAATCAGATCGATTTTTACATCCTTCTGTGCTATTTTGGAATTTTCTTCATGAACGGTTTTGCTCATCTTGTGTAAATTTATTCTTACATATTGTATAGTTTTTGTGGCTATGATAAATGAGAACTTTATTTGAGAGCATTTTCTAATGTTACACTCTGTGTAGGAATTCAAAACATGTGAGTGTGTTGGTTTTGTACCCAGCACATTGCCAAACTTTATCAGTCTAAAAGTTTGTTTTAAAGTCTCTTGCATTTTCTATGGAGACAATCATATTGTCCACAAATAAAGACTGTTTTATCTCCTTTTTAAAAATTCTTAGACCTCTTATTTCTTTGACTTATCTAGACCCTCCCATACAAAATTGACTAATGAGTTTATTCTTTCAATCCTGATGTTCCCATTTCTGTAGTTTTTAAAGTGTACGTGTGTGTGTGCATACACACAAAAAAATAGAATATTGAAATAATACATCTCTTTCTAAGGGAAAATTTACGTTATGATTGCCCAGCTGGTGTGGCTCAGTGGTTGCTTGTGGACCCAGGAACCAAGAGGTCACCAGTTCAATTCCTGGTCAGGGCATATGCCCAGGTTGCAGGGCTCAATCCCCAGTAGGGGGTGTGCAGGAAGCAGCCAATTGATGATGTTTCTCTCTCATGGATGCTTCTATCTCTCTATCTCTCTCCCGCCCTCTGTCTAAAAACCAATTAAAACAAAACATACTAAAATTTACATTATAATTTAAAACCTAACAGAGCAGCTCAATTAATTACTCTTGGAGTTGTAATCAATATGCTAATTTGGAAAAAAAAACATAGTTGTGTAATATTCAATCTTCTCATCCCATTATATGGGCATTTACTTATTTATTTATTATATTTTCTTTGAACCCTTTCAGTAAATGTTATAACTTTCCTCACATAAAAGTTTATTTTTTTTAATTAAGGTTATATCTGGATATATTGAGGTGGAGTGTTGTTTCCCCAACTCATATATTTTTAGTTTGTTACTTTGGGGAGATCAGGAAAGCAGGTTACTTTTTAAAAATTATTTTACTTATTGATTTGAGAGAAATAGAGAGAAACATAGATTTGTTATTCCACTTATTTATGTATTCATTGGTTGCTTCTTCTTTTTTAAATATTTTATTGATTTTTTACAGAGAGGAAGGGAGAGGGATAGAGAGCTAGAAACATCGATGAGAGAGAAACATCAACCAGCTGCCTCCTGCACACCCCCTAATGGGGGATGTGCCCGCAACCAATGTACATGCCCTTGACCGGAATCGAACCTGGGACCTTTTAGTCCGCAGACCGACGCTCTACCCACTGAGCCAAACCGGTTTCAGCCATTGGTTGCTTCTTATATGCGCCCTGATTGGGAATCGAACCCACAACCTTAGCATATCAGGATAACCAACTGAGCTATCTGGAGAGCTGGCAGCTTACTTTTTGTTGTTGTTGTTAATCCTCACCCAAGGATATTTTCCATTGGTTTTTTTAGAGAGAGTTGGACAAAAAGGGAAAGACAGAGAAACATCGATGTGAGAGAAACTCATCGATTGGTTGCCTCCTGCACGAGCCCCGACTAGGGCCTGGGCTGGGGAGGAGCCTGCAACTAAGGTACCTGCCCTTGACCGGAATTGAACCCGGGACCCTTCAGTCGGCAGGCCAACGCTCTATCCACTAAGCCAAACCAGCTAGAGCCATCAGCTGACTTTTTTACATTGATCTTTAACCAGCCATTTTATTAAACTTCCATAAAGATAACCACTTTTCAATTATCTTAGGGATTCTCCATTGGCAATTACACTGAGTGGCCAGATTATGATGATCTCTGAATGCATAATAATCTGGCCACTCAGTGTATATCCTATATATTAAAAGGCTAATATGCAAATTGTCCCCTCGACCAGGAGTTTGACCAGCAGGCAGTCTGGCCAACCACCCATGACCCCTCCCCCTGGCCAGGCTGGTTGGACCCCACCCATGCACAAATTCATGCACCCGGCTTCTAATATATATATTCGAGGCCTGATACATGATATTCGTGCAAGGGGCTTGGCCCCCACCACCGAGGCAGCTGCCTCGGCCCCACTGCTATGGCTTTGTCTGGAAGGTTGTCCAGAAGGACATCGGAAGGATGTCCAGTCTAATTAGCATACACATACACACACACACTGAGTGGCCAGGTTATTATGTGTTCAGAGATCATAATAATCTGGCCACTCAGTGTATATCATTTCCAATTAATGCTTTTTGTTTTCTCGTGTTCAATAACAATGTTCCTCTATCTGGTCTAGAATTGAGGTATGATTAATATACTAGTACAATAAACCACACATATATAAAGGGTCCATTCTGATAGGTTTTAACATATGTACATAGCCATAAAACCATTGCTGTAAGGGGTCCGACCAGCCTGGCCAGGGGAGGGGTCATGGGTGGTTGGCCGGCCTGCCTGTTGGTCGAACTCCTGGTCGAGGGGACAATTTGCATATTAGCCTTTTAATATATAGGATATACACTGAGTGGCCAGATTATTATGCGTTCAGAGATCATCATAATCTGGCCACTCAGTGTAATTGCCAATGGAGAATCCCTAAGATAATTGAAAAGTGGTTATCTTTATGTAAGTTTAATAAAATGGCTGGTTAAAGATCAATGTAAAAATTTGTATTGCTAAGACAATGGTGTAGAGCAGCAGCGGTCGCCAACCTTTTGGACCTCACGGATGACCAGTGGTCCACGGACCACCGGTTGGCGACCGCTGGTGTAGAGAGCCTTGTTTCTTTCCCATTTTAAGAGACCCTGCCTCCTGTTTTGCTTCTTCATCCAGTAATACACTTAAGGGCTTTTATTTGTGTTGGGTCTGGATTCTCTGGGCAGCTGGTAAGCTCCCTGTGAAGACAGCCCATCCTGTGCAGACACCGCTGACATTCCGGGTCTGGCCTCCACAGCCCCTGGCACCGAGCAGGGACCCTGGTCAGGGCCACAGAGAACCTGTCTTGGGCTGGATTCTGGGGAGGCCCTAACAGATGGGATGCTTCTCTCTGGATATGGCCACTGCCTAGACACTCTGCTCTCCCAGAAGCCTTGTGTTCTATGCTTTTCAAATAGGCACGTTTGAATGAGAGCCCAATATAAATATTGTTTATTTTTTTCAACAGCTATATTATCTACCACCATATGGCCGTTCTATAATCATCCTTTCCCCCATTAGTATATATTTTCAGGTTGTTTCCTTGTATCTTGAATCAACATCTATTTATAATAGATTTCTAGAAATCTGTTGTCAAAGTATAAGGTAAGCATATATTTTTTAAATTTTGTTTAATTTTAAGAGATACTTTCAACTAGTCCTTCATCTATAAATTTAGAATTTCATCCATAAATGGTTATTTACTGTTCCATGGTGAGATAAATACAGGACTTGAGAGTAAGTGTTTAGAAATGTTTGTTATAATTTAACATTTCCATGGTATTCAAATGTGATTTTTATATTTTATAAAAGTATTGCACTAGAAAACTTTATTATTTAATAATAACAATAAAATAAAAAGAATATGAAAATAGTCCATTTGAAGAATATGGATTAAGTGAGATGAAAAGCTTTTCATTGTTGCCGGCAGTGTGGCTCAGTGGTTGAGCATTGACCCATGAACTAAGAGGTCACAGTTTGATTCCTGGTCAGGGCACATGCCCTGGTTGTGGGCTCGATGCCCAAGTTGTGGTCTTGATCCCCAGTAGGGGGCATGCAGGAGGCAGCCGATCAATGATTCTCTCTTATCATCGTTGATGTTTCTATCTCTCTCTCCCTCTCCCTTCCCCTCTCTCTAAAATCAATAAAAGCATTCTTTTTTCTTTAAAGAGCAAGCTTGCCCTGGCGGGTTTGGCTCAATGGATAGAGTGTCGGCCCAAGGACTGAAGGGTCTTGGGTTCAATTCTGGTCAAGGGCATGTACCTCAGTCGCAGGCTTGATCCCCGGCCTGGGTTGGGGCACATGTGGAAGGCAACCATTCAATGTGTCTCTCTCACATCGATGTTTCTGTCTCCCCCCTCCCTTCCACTTTGTCTAAAAATCAATGGAAAAATATCCTTGGGTGAGGATTAACAACCACAAAAAAGTATTTATTATAAAAATAAATATATTTTAGGAAAAGTTTCTTAAGAGACATATGAAATATAAGTATACAAATTTGTTGCAGTTTGATATTGGGGAAAGGTACATGCTGTGTTTAGGGCAGGATGTGAGATGTGATTAGTATTATAAAACATGCTTACCGGGACAAAGAATGAAAGAACCTGATTCTTCACCACAAATAGTTTGGGAGGCACTGCTCCCAGGAGCAGCTAATGAGTTTCCACTTTCTCTTCTAAATCCATGCCACTAGTTTATCTTGTCAAAGATTAAGATGTCTGTTAATCGGTTGGCTATGAACACGCTGGTGATTTTGATGTGAATTTCTCTGATAACGAATGCTGTTTATATCTTTACTAGAGGCCCGTTGCACAATATTCGTGCAAGAATAGGCATTCCTTCCCCTGGCTTCACTCCTAGCTGCCCGGGAGCCGGCAAGTCCTCGCTTCTTTCTGGAGCACCACTCCAGTAGCTCCCTCCACTGCTCCCTTTCCCCTCAAAGCAGGCTTCACACCTCTCTGTGCCTGCATATGCATATTAACCTCCATCTTTGTTGGGTTAATTTGCATACTCACTCTGATTGGCTGTGGGCATAGTGGAGTGATGGTTAATTTGCATGTTTCTCTTTTATTAGGTAAGATTGGTCATGTGGGTTTCTTCCTGCTACTTACATTGTTTGTGTGGTTTTTTTTATTGGTTTGGAGATTCTTCTTTCTGGACTTTGTGAATTTCACATTCCTATTTTTGTGTTCCTCTATTATTTTAGAAGCATTTTTGTAATTATTCAAGAATCATATTAGAGTGTGAGGAATAGGCCTCCCCTCTGGGCTTCATTATACACTGAGTGGCCAGATTATTATGATCTCTGAATACATAATAATCTGGCCACTCAGAGTATGTGTGTGTGTGTGTGTGTGTGTGTGTGTATATATATATATATATATATATATATATATATATATATATATATATATATTAGAGGCCTGGTGCATGAATTCGTGCATGAGTGGGGTCCGGCCAGCCTGGCCAGAGGGAGGGGACATGGGCAGTTGACCGACCTGCCTGCTAGTCGAACTCCTGGTTGAGGGGACAATTTGCATATTAGCCTTTTATTATATAGGATATACACTGAGTAGCCAGATTATTATGCGTTCAGAGATCATAATAATCTGGCCACTCAGTGTAGTTTCTTACTGAGCACTGCTGATTTAATGACCAGTACAGATTTTTTTAAATATATATTTTTATTTATTTCAGAGAGGAAGGGAGAGGGAGAGAGAGATTGAAACATCAATGATGAGAGAGAATCATTGATCAGCTGCCTCCTGCATGCCCCCTACCTGGGGATCAACCCACAACCTGGGCATGTACCCTTGACCGGAATCGAACCCGGGACCCTTCAGTCTTCAAGCCAACACTCTATCCACGGAACCAAACCAGCCAGGGCCAGGTACAGATTTTTACATAGTTTCTTTTCTCTGGACTGTCCTATTGGTGACAACAGTTGTGGAAAGAAGACAGTTTTCTTTCTCTTTCAACCTCTTCTTTCATATTCTTTCCGCACAGCAGTACTGTATTGCTGGACACATCCCTGCGGACAAGGCTCCCCTGGGTTGCACAAGTCGCGGTCCTTAGTCTGCCCACCAGTCCTCACAGTCTGTATGACGGTCCCCCAAAATGGAAAATGGAAAATTGCTGTTCATTAAGTTGAGATCATTTGGAAAAGGAAATGTTTGGGATCCCGGTGGGGTCAGTCTCTGATGTCTGGACTGTGGGCTTGCCTCGTTTTTATTCTCTGTACAGGAGTTGTTTCCACTCACCACTTCACATCCTTTCCCTGACACCACGTAGCAGGTGAAGCGACGTCCTGTGATGGAGCCGCCTGGGGTGGGGAGCCCGGCTGACTGCCAGCAGCCCTGGGGAGCCGAGCATATATGTCAGGGCAATGATTGCTCACAGATTTGTCAACAACTGCTGGGTGGCGAGCTGCCAGAGGACAAACGCACACACGGAAACAAAGGAAGAGCTTCCAGTGATCAAATGTCAGTGCAGACAGCTGGGTGACGAGGCTGGTGGACACCACCTGCTGGAGCACAGCTGTCAGGAAGGGGAGGGGGCAAGTGTCATGGCCACAGGCAGTGCCAGCCCACCAGGTGAAAGCCAGGGCAGAGAGGAGCGCAGAACTCTGAAACACAGTTGGCTCGTGGCCTGGAATATGCAATCATACCCCAGGCCCACAATGAAATGGCAGCGACTGTCTCTCTCTACTAAAAAAGCTCTTGTCCGTGTCTTAAGTAATTAAGATTTAGGGTCCCGAGGCAGCCTTTTGAGCCATACTGGCCTGAGTTCGAGGATTACCAAGGATCGAAATGTCCCGTGTGTCTTTTTTTTTTTTTTAATATGTTTTTATTGATTTCGGAGATGGAGAGGGAGAGAAAGATAGAAACATCAGTGATGAGAGAGAATCATTGGTCAGGTGCCTCCTGCACGCCCCACACTGGGGACCGAGCCTGCAACCCGGACATGTACCCTGACCAGGAATCAAACCGTGACCTCCTGGTACATGGGTCGACACTCAACCACTGAGCCACACCAGCCAGGCTGTCCCGTATGTCTTGACCACATGATAGGCTCCAATCAAGATGAACTTGTCAGGGAAGACACAAGGAGTTATGCCGGAGGCATAGACGACAGATGTTTAAGAACTTTTTTGAATGCCAATGAAGGCCATTCTGCCTCTGCCAGACCTAGCAGAGAACTGAGTGACAGTTCATTGAGGGACCACCCTCCATCAACGGGAGAAAGAGATGGGACATGAAAGCACAGCTTTACCTTCCTCCAGTGAGAGCTGGAGAGAATCATTGCCTATCCTCCATGATTCCTGAGAAGGACCCCAGGGGACTGAGCTCCAATTGCCCACACACACCTTTTTGGCTTTGCTCCTTTCCCTGACTCATGCTCCTCACCCCTTCTGTTCTGACCCTGGGATTACCTCTCATATAAATGGCCTGCACACAAATCCTTGCCTCAGACCCTACTTTGAGGGAACTCAAATCAAGAGTCAATCTAGCCCTAACCAGTTTGGCTCAGTGGATAGAGCGTCGGCCTGTGGACTCAAGGGTTCCGGGTTCGATTCCGGTCAAGGGCATGTACCTTGGTTGCGGGCACATCCCCAGTGGGGGGTGTGCAGGAGGCAGCTGATGGGTGTTTTTCTCTCATCGATGCTTCTAACTCTCTCTCCCTCTCCCCTCCTCTCTGTAAAAAATCAATAAAATATATATTTTTTTATTTTTTTTGAGGTATTATATGTGTACATATCTTACCATTACCCCCCACCCCACACCCACACTTGCCCTCACCCCCCAGAGTTTTGCGTCCATTGTTTATGCTTATATGCATGTATACAAGTCCTTCGTTTGATTTCTTATCTCCCCCCCCTCTCCCTAACTCCCCCCCTGTAATTTGAAAGTCTGTTTGTTGCTTTACTGTCTCTGTATCTATCTTTTTGTTCATCAGTTTATAATGTTCTTTATTATCCATAAAATATATATTTTTTAAAAAGAGTCCATCTAAACATCGAAAATCTGGGTTAGATTAACTGGGTTACATTCATATAATGGACTAGTATGCAGCCGTTAAAATTGCCTTGGATCCAAGGAGGAAGAAAGCATATGACCACACAAAGACTTGTTCATGAATGCTCATAGCAAATTCCTTTGTTATGGTCTCAAACCAGAAACAATCCAAATGTCCATTAGCTTGTGAGTGGATAACAAATTGTGGTATATCTCTACAATGGAATACTATTCAGCAGTATCAAGGATTGAACGATTGATCCACTCAACAACATGAACCTCAAAATAAGTATGGTAAATGAAAGAACCTAGACCAAAAGAGTACATAGTGTATGAGTTACTTACAGAAAATTCTAGAAAATGAAAACTAATTTATAGTGACAGAAAACAGACCAGTGGTTGCCTCAGGGTAGGGGGAAGATACAGAAATGGATGGGGGAAATGGGATTACAAAGAGGCACAAGAAAACTTTTGGGGGCAATGGATATATTCATTATCTTGATTACAGCAATGGTTTTATGGCTATGTACATACGTTAAAACCTATCAAAATGGACCCTTTATATATGTGTGGTTTATTGTACTAGTATATTAATCATACCTCATAAAGCTGTTAAAGATGAAAAATAATCTTGGATAAAAATAATGACATGAAAATTATTCATACTAAATTGTTAGGTTTAAAAAAGGCTAGTTTCAACTTAATATGCAAAATATGAGCCTTGGTGCCCATACAAATTCATAGATTAATGATGGAAATAATGAAGTCTAAAATGTTACTAGTGTTCCTCTCAGAGTCTGGGGATTACAGTGATTTTCATGTTTTTCTTTTTTATATAGCTGTATCTTCCAATTTTGTAACAAATATATATTACTTCTATAATACTGAAAATCAGTAGATAAAGCACAAAATACACAGACAAAAAAAATAAAAAAAATACACAGACAACAGTGTGTGGTTACCAGAGGGAAGGGTGTTGAGGGGTAGTAAAGGCTAAAGGGGGTCAAATATATGGTGATGGAAGAAGATTTGATTTTGAGTGGTGGGCACACAAGGCAAAATACAGATGATGCATCATAGAATTGTACACTTGAAACCTGTATAATTTTATTAACCAATGCCATCCCAATAAATTTAATTTTTAAAAAATATATCTAATCCTTCTGAATAAAAACAAAACAAGGTATCTTAAATTACATGCCAGAAAACTGGTAGAAGATAATGATTTTAAAAGTTGGGTCTTTCTTTCTTTTGGAGCCTTGGGGGTGTCCTGAAGGTGTCTCAAGGTTCAGCCCAGGAGGAAAATGAGGAGACACAGCCCGAGTCTTCACTTCTCTAAGCAGAGAAGCTGTTTTCATTTCGGGAATAAATCTGAAAGTCTGAAGAGGGCCAGTTACCGAGGCCTGCGCAGCTGGGGAATGCTTTGTGGTGAAGGCAAAAATTAGTAGGAAAGATGAGCCTTGACTAAGCAAAGACCAGCAGGTGGGTCTTCTAGAAAAGTCTGAGCAGTTACTAATGGAACCTGATACCCTCTGCAGCATTCCTATTCCATTACTATTCAACTCTTCACTCAAGTCAGAGCTGACCACGGCAAAGTGCCCAGCCCACTGTAGGCTGACACAAGATCACTCGGGCTGGGAGTCCCAAGGACTCAATAGCAGTGCCGGGGGAGGGGGGGAACGCTGACAAGGAGGGGGACTTTATTCCCTTCCCAATTTCCACCAGATCACCTCACCCATGTTTTATGTGCATCAGTAATATTTTCTCAAGATAATATGAGTTTCTTTGCCAACATAGCTTTGAGGCCCTGCCAACCCTCCAAATGGGTCACTGTGACATTCCTTCTAGAGCTGCCACAGAAAGAGCTGACATTTGGAGAGGGCCACCTTGAGTCATTGCCCTCATGAGAAATTCTCCAGAGAGCCTTTGGAGATGTCAAAAAAAAAACTACTTGCTCTCTTTTCTCCCGGGATCCTTAGCCGCCCTTGAACTTGCGTCAATAAACTCATATAACCATTTTGGAATTAACCCAGCGGGACTCAGGAGGGTGGAGGACGTGAGCCACTTCGGACACTTGCATGAGGCAGTGAGCGGGCTTTGCAGGGCCTCAGTCCCAAGTCCATGAGCCAACACGTGCTCCACAGACCAACGCGCGCTCCAGGAGCCAAGAGGAGGGTGAAAGGGACGCGTACAGGGGTTGACTATCTCCTGGATCCTCATAATCTGAAATCTGAGTGAAGTGCTTTCTTTTAGGTCGATGTAGCAAAGACACTGGAACCTGGCCAGGGTGGCTCAGTGGTTGCACATCGACCTATGAACTAGGGGATTCCGGTTCGATTCCTGGTCAGGGCACGTGCCCGGTTGCAGGCTCGATCCCCAGTGTGGGGTGTGCAGGAGGCAGCCGGTCAATGATTCTTTCCCATCATTGATGTTCCTATCTCTCCCTCTCCCTTCCTCTCTGAAATCAATAAAAATGTAGATTTTTTAAAAAGACATTTGTAAGTACACAATAGTCCAAGGCTTGCCAAGGCAGGAAAAAGCAGCTGGTGTGTGTCCTGGCTGATGGCAGGCTGCAAGGCTTTCTTCAATGACGGCAAGGAAGCAGTAATCAGGTCCAATGGGGCCTACGCACGGAGTTTGTCTCTAGAACGCGTTCTTCGAGTGAAACGGTCATGGACAATTGGGCTTTAGAGGGACTCAGACAGCGTTTTCATCCTCTTGAACCTGGGTTCTACTAAAAGAGGGAAGTATTAGCCCTAGCTAGTTTGGCTCAGTGGATAGAGTGTCGGCCTGTGGACTGAAGGGCCCCAGGTTCAGTTCCAATCAAGGGCACATGCCTGGGTTGCAGGCTCGATCCCCGGTGTGGGGTGTGCAGGAGGCAGCCAATCCATGATTCTCTCTTGTTGATGTTTCAGTCTCTCTCTCCCTCTCCTTTCCTCTCTGAAATCAATAAAAAATATATTTTAAAAAATAGAAAAATAAAATAGGGAAGTGTTAGTCTAAGCCAGGCCTCTGCTGGCAAACTCAGACGTGCTCAGGAATGAATTTCAGATTTACTTGCAGAAACATAAAGTTCCTTTTATTCTCACTAGCGAGACAATCCTGTTAAAATCACAGTTTTAAATGCAGCATGGAGGACCAAGAAAAGTGTCATTTGAATGCATTGACATTTCTCAGTTTAGAAGAGAGTGAGTAGCTAAATGTAGCTTTATCAAGAAAAAAAAATGCTCCACTTTTCCCTGTTCAAGGAATTGCAGTAACTCCAACATAGTGTTTGCGTAATGGCTGCTTGTATCCTAAGTCATGGACTCCCAACCGGTCACGTCAAAGTGAGGAGGCTAAAAAGGGCTAATTCCAATGTAACCCTGATATTTGGGGCTAGTGATCTGAATCCAAGCCAGCAAGCTCAGTGTCCATTCCTGATAACCTATAATTAAGTCCCTCTCTCTTTCCCAGATCCTGGTCTTGCAGAACCTGTTACTGTGAACAGTGCACTGCCCTGGAGGGAGGGTTATTAACGCTGGTGCCAGGCCAGACCATCAGATATGGCCTGGAGACCCCCAACACCTGGGGGCCTTCTTGCAAGGCCTGCGAAAAGGACCAGAAGCATAATCCATATTTGCGGGACAAGGACCACAGGGGGATATAAAGGAAAGCCCCATGCATGTTCCTTCACTCAGATTTGGAAGGCTGTTCCCTGAGTCCGCCGGTGTATTAAACAGTGTCCCTCTTTTTCTTGAAGCGTCCTTGGTTTTCTTTGGTCTTCTGCAACAAAAGCACACGTGGGAAATGACCACATTCAGGCCCCGTGGGGTAGAGTGGTGGGGCTGCCCACAGGGGCCCCCCTGGCCACCCTGAGGTGTGTGTGGGGGGGGGGGGGAGAGGGGGATATGTAGGCACACCTGCAACCCCTCAGGACCAGAAGAGGTGTGATGCTCCAGGTTGGGATGCAGGACCGACCAGGTACCAGCGGCTTCCTCCTGCTCCTGAGGTTTCAGAGCAGCTACTTTCAATCTAGGCTGCACATTGGACTCACCTGGGGAATTTTAAAGTCCCGGCTGGGAGGCCCACCCTCCGAGATCCTGATTGAATTGGTCTGGGGTGTGGCCTGGGCACCGGGAGTTTAAAAAGCTCCCAGGTGGTACGGATGCGGGGCCACGGTTGAGAAGCTGTTTTAGAGCAGGCCTCCCCAGCCTGTTTTTGCAAATAAAGTTTTCTTGCAAAGCAGCCACCCTGCCTTCAGGTATTGCCTGTGGCTGCTTTCCTGCTCGGTGGCGAGCCCAGCAAGCACGACAGAACCTTATAACCCGCAATGCCCCACATCCTCGAACAGATCCTTGCTAGAAAGCTTCGGAGAGAAACGTCCGGAGGACTTTCGGTGTGGTGTGAAAAATCGTTGGAGAAGGATTTTTGCTCAAGGTCGGGGCAGAATTCCCGTACGGGATTCTGACAGGGACAAAATATTCAGAGCAGGCCAACGCCAGCGTCCTGTGCAGGGAAATGGCCCTTCCTATCTGGCCCTGCTTTCCGCTCAGCTTCCCAGGGGTGAAGCAGGGAGCTCTTCGGAAGAAGCAATCCTGGAAGGAAAAGGCGGTGGCGAGAAGAGCCAGGGCGCTTCAGGTAATTTTGCAGGTTTGGGGGGGGGGGGGGGGGGGACTCGGGTGCTGTCACCCTGTGGTGACTGACACTGTAGAGGTGGAGTCTGATCATTTTTAGAAACTGGGCTGTGTGCTATGAGCCCTGTTCCCCTTTGGCTAAGAGATCTGTCAAGTTCTAGATGGGTTCCGTACGTACGTTGTAGATATTGGTTTATTTTGGGGGTTTTTTTGCAACGTGACTCTGTGCTGGGATTGGCCCCGGTGGCAACCGGAAGTATTGGGGCTACAGGATGACTGTGCCTTAAAGCCACCCATCTTCAGCAGCATCGTAGCGGTTGGAGCAGAGCATCTACAGTTAGCAGCAGTGTCCTAGCTGGTGTGGCTCAGTGGATAGAGCATCGACCTGGGGACTGAAGGGTCCTGGGTTCGATTCTGGTCAAGGGATTGTACCTGGTTTGCAGGCTCTTCCCCGGCCTGGGCCCTGGTCGGGGCCTATACAGGAGGCAACCAATCGCCGTGTTTCTCTCACATCGATGTTTCTCTTTTCTTTCCCTCTCTCTTCCACTCTCTCTCGATGGGAAAATACCCTCAGGTGAGGATGAACAAAATAAAGAAATAAAAGCTTACAGAGGAGCAATGTGAGCTCCAAGTAGCTCCGACAGGACGTGTGTGAGGGGCGCCTGCTCTGCTCCTGGTCACTGGAGTTCAAGGCCGCAGCATGCAGGCGTCTTGGTCGTGAGGGCCAGACCACCAGTCCTGGCTGCCAAGCCAGCGTTAGCGCCAGGGCAACGGCTCAGACAATCCCCTCTCAGCTGTCAGGTCTCCACCACCCAGCATCCAGGCTTCCCCAGGGTGGAGGGAGGGGCTGGGATGAAGACACGTGCTGCCCCGGAGAAGGCTTTCTAGAATTGAAACCGGACAGTCACTACTTGAGCCAGTTCAGCAGAGACAGGGTTGGATCCTATAGGAGCGTTTATTCCAATCCTGCCGGCAGCATGGGGGAGCAGCAGGTCAGCCACAAACATCTGCTCTGCCAGCTGCTTATAGTGGGTAGACCCGTGGTCGGCAAACTGTGGCTCTTTGGCCCCTTGAGTGTGGCTCTTCCACAAAATACCACAGCCTGGGCGAGTCTATTTGGAAGAAGTGGCGTTAGAAGAAGTTTAAGTTTAAAAAATGTGGCTCTCCAAAGAAATTTCAATCGTTGTCCTGTTGCTATTTGGCTCTGTTGACTAAGGAGTTTGCCGACCACTGGGAAGGACAAAGATTACGTGGGGAAGTAGGCAAGAGGGGGAAGAATGGATATAATGGCTACAGATGACAGGCAATGTGGGCTGGGGGTTTGGCAAAGAGCAGGCGCATCAGGGACGCCATCATTTCCTTTCTAGCAACGATGTTGTCCATCTTTCTATGGTAACAGACAGCTCTCAGAGGAAGTAGCTGCATCAAATTTCCAGGTTAACTCCCAGGTCCCTGGGGGGTACAACTCCCAGCCAGGTTAGAATGTGCTTTCTTTAATCAGAACAAAACAGTCACAGTTTACAGAGCATGACTAATATTTCTTAGAATTTGCCCGGCCAGTGTGGCTCAGTGGTTGAGCATCGACCTATGAACCAGGGGGGTCATGGTTCTATTCCTGATCAGGGTACATGCCTGGGTTGTGGGCTTGATCCCCAGTGTGGGGTGTGCAGGAGGCAGCCGATCCATGATTCTCTCTCATCATTAATGTTTCTATCTCTGAAATCAATAATATATATATTTTAAAAAGCATTTCTTAGTACTATAGCTAGTTCCCACTATTCAATTTCTCCTTCCCGTCCCTAATGGAATTATCAGCAAACACTTGTCAAGTGACAAAACAAACAATTTCGAGTTTGATGTCTTTATGCAAGGGACTCTAGTCCATGGGTTGGGGGAGTGCAGCGCCTCACAAGCAGAGGAGCACTCTTCTGAGGGAGTTTGGGCAAGAGCGAGTTTTCTAGAATGTTAGAAGAGGCAACATGGAAACAGGGCAGGATGGGCTAGGCCAGTGGTGGGCAAACTCATCAGTCAACAGAGCCAAATACCAACAGGACAACGATTGAAATTTCTTTTGAGTTTTAAACTTAAACTTCTTCTAACGCCACTTCTTCCAAATAGACTCGCCCCGGGCCGTGGTATTTGTGGAAGAGCCGCACTCAAGGGGCCAAAGAGCCGCATGTGGCTCGCGAGCCGCAGTTTGCTGACCACGGGGCTAGGAGGTCGGGAATTTCTTTATGGGACAGAGCAGCACCTGTTTTCTGGTGTAAGGGAAGCCAGCTAAGCTGACTTGGACAATTGTGATTGGTGTGTGTTGGGTTTCCTTGACAGGCGTGTCCCAGAAGTACAGGGTGACAGGTTTGGATTTGTGCCGTGGGCTGGGCCCCTGGGGCAGCATCCATGGTGAGGGTCCCGATATACAGATGAACTGGATCACACTGCACTCCTTCCCTGCTTTGTCAGTTCTCCCACCGAGAGAGGAGTGGCTTAGGAGCCTGCGTCCCTCCAGCCCTGAATGGCCTGGGGGATATGGAGGTGGCCAGGGATCAAATGACAGGCCAGAGGCCCCAAGCAGATCTGGGCTTCCAGCATCTGGGACAGTCACCAAGAGCTGGGCGCTCATCGCCAGTCCAGAAACCCGTCATCATTGTCATTACAAACACCCAGTGTTTCCAGCATCCTTGCGAATTTTCTCTCCTCCCAATGTTAACTCGATCGGATTCTTCGTTTGGCTTTGCCGGTGGTTTGAGCCATTCTCCTGCTCATCAGCTTTGAACACTTCATGTTGGCAAGCTTCTAATGGTTGCGGTTTAAAAACTAGTTGCATTGCATCATTAGATTGCACAACATCCACAGTCCCTGACACCGTTACCAGGCTTCTGCCCTGCATTTAGAACTCTTTGATGGAGAGGATGTGACATTATTTTCTACCGCCAATGACGGCCATAAAGTCATTAGCTAAATTTAATGGCTCTTAACATTAATTAACATTCGCTAAATTGAATGGGTTTTCCTTTAAAATCTTCATCTTCAAATACTAACTAGCAAAAACACTGACGCAATAGGCAGGGATAGGACTTAGTGTCCAAATAAAGAGGGATGCTTAGTGGGGGACAAACTTTATTAAGCGGGCAATTGCTTTTTTAATGTTATTTTGACTTTTGCTTGTCTATCTGATCTGTGAGTATTTGGATAATAAATTTTTGGACCACAAGCACCACTGAGATTGTTTAATTACCAGCCTCCTTAACAGAGGGGCTGTGACTTATTCACCTTCTACCTTTTCACTTAATATCTTCATCTTCCAATATTTCCAGGCCATTCAGAAAAGACTTTATATTACCTACAACCTTGCATGCAAGTCTTTTTTTTTCCCAAATCTTTATTGTTGAAGGTATGACTAGGTCCTCCTTTTCCCCACATTAACCTCTTCCAACCCGCTCCTGTCCCCCACCCCAGGCCCTCACCACCCCATTGTCTGTGTCCACGGGTTATGCATATATGCACACAAGCGCATGAAAGTCTTGAGTGACCAAAGTATTAATTCCTAATTCATTCTCTCCCTCCCTCTCTCTCTCTCCCACCCCCCCCCAATAAAATATGTCAGTGTTGCCCTAGCTCAGTGGTCGGCAAACTCATGAGTCAACAGAGCCAAATATCAACAGTACAACGATTGAAATTTCTTTTGAGAGCCACATTTTTTAAACTTAAACTTCTTGTAATGCCACTTCTTCAAAATAGACTCGCCCAGGCCGTGGTATTTTGTGGAAGAGCCACACTCAAGGGGCCAAAGAGCCACATGTGGCTCGTGAGCCGCAGTTTGCCAACCACTGCCCTAGCTGGTTTGGCTCAGTGGATAGAGCATCAGCCAGAGGACGGAAGGGTCCCAGATTCGAGTCCAGTCAAGGGCACGTACCTTGGTTGCAGGTTCCCCAGGCCTTGGTCAGGGCTCCTGCAGGAGGCAACCAATCAAGGTGTCTCTCTCACATCGATGTTTCTCTCTCTCCCTTCCACTCTCTCTAAAAATCAATGGAAAAATAGCCTCGGGTGAGGATTAACAAATGAAAATTTGTCAGTGCTGATGATAACAGAGATTCAAGGTGCCCCCAAAGAGAGTATTTGCTCCTCTGAGCCCTCTGTGCTTTGAGCGGGGAGGTATTTGAATGTGCTGACTCATCGCTCCAGTCTCCTGGAGATTCTCTGGCCATTTGGCTTACTTGCTGACTCTTGCCGTCCACGAAGCAGCCCTAAATGTAAAGCTCTCAAATAGGAAAGTCCGTTGGTCTCTTTAGAAGGCCCCATTTACAGGTTAGGACGATGGGAGATACCGACCCTCTCCCATCCCATTGAATTTAAATACACAAATTAAGAAGCACTTTAACTGTTTCTTTAAAAAGAAACCCAAAATGTCACAAAAGGCAGGAATAATTCAAATGCCCTTAGGCTAATGAGGGAACTGGATGCTTTCCCCATTTTGTCCTGGGAGCTTTTCAGCCCGTTAGCATTGGCAAAGCTTCTGAACAGCAATTACCAAATAAAAATGGCCTTCGGTGCTTTGTCAACTGTGTTCATGGCTTGGCATCAATGGGTTTCTGATCCTTGATTCCGACGGGAACTACCAGTCCTCCGTTCACTTCAAATAGCCTATTCATCCCAGCAGAAAGCCAGCTAAAACATAGGAGCAGATTATGCGGCCTCTGCAGCGAGAGCCACACAGCAGGAGTTGGCCTCTTCGCAGGCACAAGCATAGCAGGCTTTGAACAACTACAAAACAGACACTAAAAAGCTCTTGAGTCACTGTTTTAAAAACAGCAATTATTTGGTTCCAGTTCTTTTTAATGACTCTGTATCTTTTGTCCAAAATCAATTCCATTTTTTAAAAAACATATATTTTTATTGATTTCAGAGAGGAAGGGAAAGGGAGAGAGAGATAGAAACATCAATGATGAGAGAGACTCATGGATCGGCTGCCTCCTGCATGCCCCCACAACCCAGGCATGTGCCCTTGACTGGAATCGAACCCAGGACCCTTTAGTCTGCAGGCCAATGCTCTATCTGTTTAGCCAAACCAGCTAGGGCAAGTCAATTTCATTTTGTATAAAATGGCAAAAAATGCAGATTACACTAGGGAATTTATGCTTAAATAATGATCTATGGCTATTAGTCAGATATGTAGATCAATACTTTCTATTCCTTAGGGCAGTGATGGCGAACCTATGACACGCATGTCAGCACTGACACGCGTAGCCATTTCTGATGACACGCGGCCGCATGCCGAGGATGAAACATTTGCTGCTCCTGAGGATGAAACATTTGCGACTAGAGTCTTGGAGTTAGTTTTTTCCTCAAAGTGACACACTACCCAAGTTATGCTCAGTTTTTTGGCGAAGTTTGACACACCAAGCTCAAAAGGTTGCCCATCACTGCCTTAGGGGTAAGTGTCATATATGTATATCATGAAGAATCACTTTATCAGAAACAACCTAATTGGTGGCATTGTCGAGCAATTTGCTTCACTCCCAACACCCATCTGTAATACGTTATCTTTTCTACCCTCTAGCCCATGCTTGAGGTAAATGTGTACCATATACATATAAACCACTTATTAGCATCCTAGAATAGCATGCATCAAAGAAGTCTCTACAGAAAATTGAAACCTGCACACAGAACTTTTTGTTGCAACTAGCGGCCTGGTGCACGTATTCATGCAGGGTAGGGTCCCTAGGCCTGGCCTCCCTGCCTCCCTGCCTCCTCCTTCCCTCGCTCCCTCAGCGCCCCTCTGCTGGTCACCTGCCATGCTTCACGCCACCCCCTGGTGGTCAGTGCATGTCATAGTGAGTAATAGAACTCTTGCTCTCCCAGTTGAACTCCCAAGCAGACAATTTGCATATTAGCTTTTTATATAGATAGATATAATATGGGGCATGTTAAAATGTTGGCCTGACCTGGGCCCTGGTTGGGGCTCATGCAGGAGGCAACCAATCGATGTGTTTCTCTCACATCAGTGTTTCTCTCTATCTTTCCCTCTCTCTTCTACTCTCTCTAAAAATCAATGGAAAAATATCCTGGGGTGAGGATTAATATACATACATACATAAATAACTGAATGAATGAATGAATGTTGACCTGAGACTGTCCACGGGTATAATACTTACAAGATCAGTTCCAGCCACAACTTTCTCATTGGTCAATATCACATCATATCCTCACAGCATGGGAGCTTAGCAATTAATCCCTTTGGCTTTGGTTATCAACTCTGCTCCACTGGCTGTAAACCAACTGTACACATTGGTTTGTCCCAAACATACACTGGACATGATAATGGTAACTATTTGGCTGACCTGGGTATATAGCTATAACAGAATGGGGTCTTGAAAAGGGCACCCTCAAAAAAAAGTTGGGAGGCTTGTTTCTATGCCTCAACCTGTTGCTGTCTATATGTGACATCAGGTAACTCTTTACCTCTCTGAACTTCACGATGCGATTGTGAAAAGATCGAGGAGGGAGTTGATCCAGATCATTCTTTTTGTCTCAAAGTGTGTTTCATGGAGAAATGATCTGTTGAAATACATCCCTTATCTGCTTGTTTCTATGCCCTTCTAGAAGAATCAAGCATCTGGGAATCCATGCAATAAATGAATCTGTTTACCTTTTTAAGACAGCATTATATGAACTTATATAACCACAGACCACAGAATTATTTTTATTTTATTTTTTTGTGGCAGTTTCATAACATCCCCATTGTGACTGTTTCCCACACACACTTGGGGAACCACTAGCTAGTGCTAGATAGGTGTTGGGAGTGAAGCAAATTGCTTGATAATGCCACCTATTACATTGTTTCTGATAAAGTGATTCTTTATGATATACATTCTATTACCTAATTCCAGGCTCAGTCTCCACTCTGTGAACCAACAACAAAGGACCTCCATCATGGCCAACTGCTAGAAAGTCTGAGGATGTTTAAAAACTCAATGCACTTTGTTCTGTCCTCTGACATTTATAGGGACAGAAAAGATCCTCCCTCCAAATTCTCCATCCTCCAAGCGCATGCAAAGTTTCTACAATCACCAGGAATAGGGCCCCTAGTCACGTGTATCCTTGCTTGTGGTTCCTTGGTAGATGTAAAGGGTCAGCCCTGAGTAATTTGGATATCTATGAAGCACTATTTTGCCTTGTCTAGCCCCCATCTTTTAAAATCAGTGCAACTTATACCTTTAAAAAATTTACACAGATACCATAATCTCCACTCTTAACTTCCCAGACTCTCGCTGATCTTCCCAGGACTTTGCCCAAACATCTGTTTTAAATTCCAGTTGCCCATGTGTTTCCTTACTCCCACTTTTCTCATTCTGGATGCACCCAGAGAATAACTGTCAGCTACCACCCATGCAATAACAATTTCCATACTTAAAGTCGAAATTTTCCCTCAGTCTTCTTTCTTCATTTCATTTACCTTTTTTTTCTGGAATTCCACCATCCTAACTTTTAATGGCTTTGATTGCTTTGTCTGGACTCTCTCCAAGTTCTACATCTCCACTTTGAACCAGAAGTTCCCAGTTTGAACACAGCGCTCCCATGGAGATATGACTAATAATGCATTAGCTCTAAAATCTGGCTGAACATAGGATTAATTTTTTTTTGAACTATGGATTACTGAGCTCCACATAGCCATGTATGGGAAACATTAATTTATCACATTGCTTTCCATTGGAATGGCTTCCTTCCAAAAGCCCAGGCCCATCTCAATTGCTACCTCTTTGGATGGGCTTTCCTAACCAATGCAACTCAACTCAACCCAAATCCCTCGTGGTTTATAGGTCCCCTTGGGGCTTGGACCCTATTGCATTGCAGAGCTAGCCATATATAGTAATACACCCTTCAGAAGCTTTTATATATTTTTATTAATTTCAGAGAGGAAGGGAGAGGGAGATAGAGAGATAGAAACATCAATGATGATAGAGAATCATTGATCGGCTGCCTCCTGCACGCCCCCCACTAGGGATTGAGCCTGCAACCTAGGCATGTGCCCTTGACCGGAATCAAACTCAGGACCCTTCAGTCCACAGGCTGACGCTTTATCCACTGAACCAAACTGGCGATGGCTCTTCAGAAGCTTTTAGATTGTGAGGTCCCTTACTCTTGTGTTTGTCTTCCAACCCCACATCTGGAAAGGAATCAGTTTCCGTTGGAATTAACACTTTGGACAAGCACTCACTATATTCCTCTGTATACATTGCCCACTGAACGGCAGCCAAAATGGAGGCCCCTTCAATTTTGAGGATGGAACACTTGTAATCCTCCTATCCCCACCACATGATGTGGCATATAATAGCTATTTATTTTTCGTTTAAATATTTTTTTTCCAGTGAGATTTGAATCATTCTGGAGGTGGATGTTATGTCTTAGAAGTTTTTTCATTGCCTATAGTGACTGCACCTAGAAAATCGTCCTTGGTAAATATACCATCAGAATGCAAACACTCACCATAACTTAAGAACTAAGCATTCTAAACCCTCATTTTACAGATGAGAAAACTGAGGCCAAGAGAAATGAAGTGATTTTCCCAAATAAAAATAGGTCTAAAACTAGACCTCAGGCTACCCGATCCCTGGGGCTCTCTTTGCTTCCTCCACGTGTCCCTGTTAACTGAGTGGGCTTGATCGGCCTCCTGGCTCCATCTCCAGGAACTCTAAGGAAAACTCCATCACCGAACTCTTGAAAGGCATGTCTTCTGATGGGTGAACTTTCCCATCAAGAAATCAGGGAAATGCCCTTGGCAACAAACTGAAGACTAATTTCAATTTCTTCTACTAGGCATGTTTTATTTAATTAATAACCACTTGTACCCACATGTAGGCCACACCAACGTGTGGTAGATTTGAATAAATTAGGTAAGCGAGTATGAAAATGTTCGCATGATGTAACCATCATGTCTAGAATAAATGATAGAAGATATCACTTCCATTGCATTCTGTTGGAAACATTCATATTTCAGTTTAACAAGATTTCATCTGAAGGGTTCTTTTGCAAATTGAGTTCCATCTTGCTGCTATTATTTGGACCTTTGTGTGTATGTGTAGTTGGAGTATCTTAGTGTTGTTGCTACCACTGCTGTATCTATTATTGTTGGATGCTGGCACTCATTTCCAACCACTTTCACTCAGCTGAGTAGCCTCCCTATCACTCCTTGCTGGTGAGTCAGATCATGTAGATAAATTCTCCAAAAGAAACACCCAGTGAGGCCTGGCCAATGTGCTCAGTGGTTAAGTGTCAACCCATGAACTAGAAGGTCACAGTTCAATTCCCGGTCAAGGCACATGCCGGGTTGCGGGCTCCATCCCTAGTAGGGGGTGTGCAGGAGGCAGCTGATCCGTGATTCTCTCTCATCTTTGATGTTTCTCTCTCTCCCACTCCCTTCCTCTCTGAAATCAATAAAAATATATTTAATTTTAAAAAAAAGAAGAAGAAAGAAACACCCAATGAGGGAGGGGCACTCAGAATGGTCACAATTCAGTCCTTGTGAGCCCAGGACCTGAACATAAAAGGTTACTTGGTACACATTTAAAGGAATTCCAGGGACAAACAAACATAGCAAGGAAGTCTTCAACTTGCAGAATATGTTCTTTCCAAATGGTTTCCAAAGCCACACTAAACCCCCTCACTTGCCCAGATACTGAAAACCCAAAGGAAATCTCCTTGTGTCGCCTGCTGGGTAGGGTCAGGGAGGCTCAGAGAGCGTGGCTCCTTTGGCAGAATGTGCCCGAAAAATTCAAGTCCAACTGCAAATGAGTCAGCAGAGTTTTCTGGAACAGCCCAGGAGAGGGCTCTTTCTTTAGGAGACTATTTATCTGGTTGCTACATAATACTGTAGATTAATTGGGAGTGAGAATGAGTGCAACCATTTGGAAAAAGTGATAGCAGCTTGAAAGCTTCACCCACCCGTTACCTAATGGAGGAGGAAGCATTACAGTCCCACGCAAGTCATTATGGTGAGCGGGAGTAAGACAGTGACATCAACCTAAGTGTTATTATCAAGCCTCTGATCATGTTGACCCAGATCGCAGCCTTGTCAAGTCAAGATGTTAGAAAAAGGGAATCATTTCAAAATGTCAATAAACCCTTAGTGTTTGAAGGTACAAAATGTGTCCAGTGTGGCTCCCAGTATGTTCAGAAATGCATCAAGAGCAAAATCCAGCCAAAATGCAAATTAATATGGCTTCGAGGCATCTTTCCTCATTTTCAAAGTGCTTTTATATCTGGCAGAATGGCCAGGGTAGAGAGTGAGATTTTCAGTATGCTCCAGATTCAAACTGAGTTTCCAGGGATTACTTGAGTCACTCTAGACTCTGAAATCCACCTCCTGTCATATGATGTCCTTGAATGTTTGCTTCTTGGGCTCTTTCTTCTCTCTTCTTGGTCATCAATCACTCCAACTTTACTGGACCGTTCCCATGAACATACATACTTTCCAAGTATTCACAGTTTAAAACAATTACCAACTCATGGCCAACTTTGTTTCATCCACACCCTTTCTGCTGAACTATTTTGAAGAAGTTTCCAGAGGTGATATTGTTTTATCCACCAGTCGTTAACCATTTATCTCTAGAAAGTAAAGATCATTTAAAAACACATAACTATTAGTGGCATTGTCCCACCTAAAAATGTGAGTGTTTTTTAACAGCCTGTTTCTTACTAAGAACTGGAAACCATACTAGAAGGTGACCAGAAACCAAAGAAAGATCACCTGTCCACCTACAAAGGGCCTGCCTCTCTCTATCCCACCAGTAGGAGCAGCATGGCATTCCGGGATGAGAGAAGAAAACTGAACTGCCATCCGCTTTATGCCACAATCTGGAAACGCTGATTTCAAAGGGCGGGTTTTTATTTTTTATTTTTAAGGTTTTTTAAATATATGTTTTTATTGATTTCAGCCAGAGGACGGGAGAGGGAGAAATAGAAACATCAAGATAATTATGGATCGGCCACCTCCTGCACACCCCCTACTGGGGATTGAGCCCGCAACCTGGGCATGTGCCCTGGCCAGGAATCAAACCATGACTTCCTGGTTCATAGGGCGATGCTCAATCACTGAGCCACACTGGCCAGGCTCAAAGGGTGGGTTTTTAGCTTATTGTTCCTTTGGTTTTTAAGAGAATATATGTTGATCATTTTTTTAAATGAGGGCTTACAACAAAAAAACCTTCCCTTACACACTGAATCTGCAGATGAAAGAAAATGGACCGCTGTGGTGAGCTTGCTTTGTAGAACTTCTGTGGCTAAGTAGAAAAAGAAGGCGGACAGATCCCCGGAAACTTCCACAGGGTCAAGGTCCCTCCCAAGCCCAGCTGGTACCACTATTTTTTTTTTTTAACTGAAGAAAGCAATCTAAAAAGATGCTGCATTTGTTTTAGACACATCAGTTCTGTTTGCTTCTTAGAGAGCATGCTTACACTGTAGGGGCGATTATAGGCTAAGAAAATCCTCAGTCCTGAGAAAAGCCCTAATAGGAAAGGGAAGATCCGGCCCAAGACACCCACCAACATGAGAGAGAGGCTGTCTGGCAGAAAAGACAATCTCTCTCCTTCTGCCAGGCCCCACATTCTGCCCGGCCCCCAGGAAGCAGCCAAGGTAAATGGGCAAGTTTTTTATTTCAGGGGTGAGCCTTCCCTGAGGTCAAAACACTCTGGCGTGGCTCAGTGGTTGAGTGTTGACCTATGAACCAGGAGGTCACAGTTCGATTACCGGTCAGGGCATAGGCCCGAGTTGTGGGCTCAATCCCCAGTGTGGGGCGTGCAGGAGGCTGCCAATCAATGATTCTCATCATTGATATTTCTATCTCTCTCCCTCTTCCTTCCTCTCTGAAATTAATATATATATATTTTAAACACTCTGTACGGAGGAGGGCCTGAGCCCTGAATGCCAATTCCACACTCCTAGGCTCTCCTTTTCAAGAAGCAGGGCTCACTCCGTCTGGTTTGGCTCAGTGGATAGAGCGTCAGCCTGCAGACTGAAGGGCCCGGGGTTTGATTCCCATCAAGGGCACATGCCCGGGTTGTAGGCTCAAGCCCCAGTGAGGGGTGTGCAGGAGGCATTCGATCAGTGATTCTTTCTCATCATTGATGTGTCTATCTCTCCCGCCCCCTTCCTCTCTGAAATCAATAAAAATACATTTTTTAAGAAAAGAAGCAGGGCTCATCGGATCCCTCGCCAGCATGGCAGGGGTGTGATCCATGTACAATCTAAGGGAGAAAACTGTGCTTCTCAGCCTGGTGCTATTGCCATCTGAGGCCGGGCAATTCTTTGCTGGGGGAGGGGAGGTTGTCAGTGCACTTAAGACAGTGGTTCTCAACCTTTCTAATGCCGTGACCCTTTAATACAGTTCCTCATGTTGTGGTGACCCCCAACCATAAAATTATTTTCGTTGCTACTTCATAACTGTAATTTTGCTACTGTTATGAATCCTAATGTAAATATCTGTGTTTTCCGATGGTCTTAGGCGACCCTGCTAGCGGTTCTCAACCTGTGGGTTCTGAGGAAATGTCCTTTTTTTAGAGAAAAATTTTGAAGTGCATAGGGATGAAGGAACGTGACGTCTGGGGTTTGCATTAAAGTTCTTCGGAGAAAGAAAAGTAGAGGAAAAGAAGGGAAGGAAGGAGAGAGAAAGTGAATATGGCAAAAGCGCGGTAACTGTTGAGTCTGGTCATGGAAGGGGGATTCCTCCCTCTGTTGTGCTTTTGCACATTTGGGGGATTGCATGTGGTGGAGAGGTGTTAGGGCCATGCCATGGAAGGTCAGGCCGGTTGTTTTTAGTGGGAGTTTGAGAGGGAGCTGTGAGAATCCCAGCAACTCTCATTTCCACACAGTAGGTGTATAGCATTGATTATCCTATACTAGAGGCCCAGTGCATGAAATTTGTGCATGGGGGGTGTCCCTCAGGCCAGCCTGCACCCTCTCCAATCTAGGACCCCTCGAGGGATGTCCAACTGCCCGTTTAGGCCCGATCCTGGTGGGATCGGGCCTAAAGGGGCAGTCGGAATCCCTCTCACAATCCAGGACTGATGGCTCCCAACTGCTCGTCTGCCTACCTTCCTGATTGCCCCTAACCGCTTCTGCCTGCCAGCCTGATCACCCCCTAACCACTCCCCTGCCAGCCTGATTGATGCCTAACTGCTCCCCTGTCAGCGTGTTTGCCCCTAACTGCCCTCCCCTTTAGGCCTGGTCACCCCTAACTGCCCTCTCCTGCAGGCCTGGTCCCCTCCAACTACTCTCCCCTGCAGGCCTGGGTCCCACCCAACTTCCCTTCCCTGCAGGCCCGGTCACCCCCAACTTTCCTCCTCTGCTGGCCTGGTCACCCCTAACTGCCCTCCCCTGCAGGGTTGATCACCTCCAACTGCCCTCCCTTGCAGGCCTGGTCTCTCCCAACTGCCCTCCCCTGCTGGCCATCTTGTGCCGGCCATCTTGTGTCCACATGGGGGCAGGATCTTTGACCACATGGGGACAGCCATCTTGTGTGTTGGAGTAATGGTCAATCTGCATATTACTCTTTTATTAGATAGGATAGAGGCCTGGTGCATGGGTGGGGGCCAGCTGGTTTGCCCTGAAGGGTGTCCCGGATCAGGGTGGGGGTTCCCTTGGGGTGTGGGGCGGCCTGGGTGAAGGGCGTGTGGTGGTTTGCAGGCCGGCCACGCCCCCTGGAGACCCAAGCAGAGGCCCTGGTATCTGGGATTTGTGTATCTTCTACAATTGAAACTTTGTAGCCTGGAGCGGAGCCAAGCCTCCTGCTCTCTCTGTGGCCGGCAGTCATTTCTTTTGGGGTTTGTGTATCATCTATAATTAAAACTTTGTAGCCTGGAATGAAGGCCTAGGCCAGCCAGGGCTGCAGAAGCTTTGCTTCCTCCATTGCTGGGGGCAACCCTTGCCTCCTGCTCTTTCCAGCTCAGTAGCTGCCGCCATTTCTGTTTGGATTTGTTTACCTTCTATAATTGAAACTTTGTAGCCTTGAGTGGAGGCTTAGGCCAGCAATGGCAGGCATAAAGCTCGGCTTCCTTTGTTACCGGGGAAACCCAAGCCTCCCTCCTGCTCTCTGTGGCTGTAGCCATCTTGTTTGGGTTTATTTGCATATTTGCTCCCTATTGGCTGGTGGGCGTGGCTTGTGGGTGTAGCAGAGTTGGGGTCAATTTGTGTATTACTCTTTTATTAGGTAGGAATATGAAGAGGGAATATGCAAATTGACCCTAACTCCACCACAAAGAAGGCAGCTCCCACAGCGGAGGCAGGGTTTCCATAACACAAGATGGCTGTGCCACCACATAGGCCAAGTTCCCGTAAAGAGCTTAACGAGCAATCAGCAAGACCTGAGGCTGCGCCCCCGTGGGGCTTGACAGGGGACCTCAGGCCATGCCCTCACCCTGGCACCAAGCCGGGGGACCTCACGCCGTATCCCCCACCCAGCAGGGCTTGAAGGGGGACCACAGGAGCTGGCCCAGGCTGGGAGACCTCAGGTCATGCCCCACCCCAGCCCAGACTGGGAGACCTCAGGCCACACACCCCACCCCGGCTAGGGCTGGGGGCCTCAGGCCATGCCCCCTGACGTGGCCCAGGCTGGGAGACCTCAGGCCACACACCCCGATCTGGGCCAGGGCTGGGGGACCTCAGTCCATGCCCCCAATATGGCAGGGCATCATGGAAGATCTCAGGATGCGCCCCCCACCCCAGCCTGGGCTGGGGGACCTCAGGCCATGTCCCGACCCCGGCGCCAGGCCAGGAGACCTGATGCTGTGCCCCCCCATCCGGCAGGGCTTGACAAAGGTGGGACCAGCTGGGTCTGGATCTAGCCCAATGGGAGTGGGGGCTGGCTGGGTCTGGGTCTCGTACAATTTTGAGGCTCACGTGGGTGGGCGGGGACTTGACTCTGGGTTCCGTGGTGTGCCACAGACTCTGACAGGAGGAATATTTTCATATACATTTTACTAATTTTCTTTCATCTCTGATACTTCTATTATATAGAGAGGCAAATAGCAATATTAAAATATTTCCTCTAATTAATCCCCTTTTAATGGGCACAAATTTCGTGCACCAAGACACGAGTTTACTCAATAATAATTAAAATCCAGATTCAGTAAGACAGGTGGAAAGTGGTTTCTTTGGAATTTTTTTAATGAAAGTTCCTTAACCAATCGATGAGCCCAATTTGCTCATAGCAGGATATGGCCACTTTCTGCCAAGATGATGTTTCCCATGGTCATGAGCCCTTGGATCTATTTCATAGTTACTTCACCCCCATAAACTGCTCATCGTGGATTTGCAAAGCTATGTAACCGGGAATTTCACACTTGCGAGACTTGGGGGTACATTTGGCTGTTGGGGGGCAGCTAGAAAGAGATGGTAAACAGCCCACTCAACAGCATCAGGATTGCAGCCACAATCGCCAGATACACGGTGCTGCCAATCTCCTGCCGCTCCGGCCTGAACGGGATGTTGAAGGATGGCGGGAAGTGTATGCCCTCTTCATTCTTCACTGCATGGTAGTTACAGAGCACGGCGATGAAGATAAATGAACCAGCAACGATGCTCAGGATTCTGGAAACTAGGAAGAGATTGCAGGTGGTGTTTTTCTGAAGCTGTCCCGAGTACACTCTCCGCAGGCCCATGACCATGAGCCATTTCCCGAGGAGACCGAGGAGGCTGGCGGCCAGCAGCAGGTTCTGAGAGATGCGGATATCCATTGGCAGGTAGGTATCACTGTAGGTGTAGCGGTGACACACTATGGGTCTGGTCTGGAGGCTATTGGGCTGGTAAGTGCAGACCTTCCACATCCCTACGCTGGCCAGCTCCCAGGTGGGGGTGGGACTGCTCTCTATGTACCATACGCGCCAATTAGCCTGGCCCATGCAAACCATGGTCAAGAGCCATCCCAGGATGTTGAGGGATAAACCCGCTCCCTGGCAATTGGCCTTGTCGAACAAGGCCATGGCTCTGTATCCAGGGGATCTGCAAACCAATAGAGAGCGACATGAGGGTGGGACCCACGGGCTGGAACTGCCCCCCCCCCAGGGGGTGAGCAGTGCTATATTGGAGAGGGAAATGCCATAATCGAGAATGGAGACACTTGACCCCCATGCTCTGCTGGCGAAGGGTCCTTGGGCAAGATTTACTGAAACCCTTAAAGTACACAGACTTTCACCCTGCAGGACAGTTAAGTGGTTAGATCGTCTTCCCAACAGGCCCAGGTTGCAGAGCTCAATCCCTGGTCAGGGCACATATAAGAATCAACCAATGAATGCATCAGTCAGTGGAACCCCAAATCGATGTTTCTCTCTCTCCCTCTCTCTCTGTCTCTAAAGTCAATCAAAATATGTACAAACATTCAAACAGGCAGTTCCACTCTGGCCATTTGTTGAAAGACACAATTAAGATTGGCTACAGCCCAGCAGGTGTGGTTGATCATTGACCTAAGAACCAGCAGGTCAGAGTTCGATTCCTGATCAGGGCACATGCCCCTGCTGTACGCTTGATCCCCGGTGTGGGGCATGCAGGAGGCAGCCAATCCATGATTATCTCTCATCACTGATGTTTCTCTCTCTTCCTCTCACTCTAAAATCAAGAAAAACGTATTTTTTACAAGATAAATCTTATATAGAAGGAAGGAAGGAAGGAAGGAAGGAAGGAAGGAAGGAAGGAAGGAAGGAAGGAAGGAAGGAAGGAAGGAAGGAAGGAAGGGAAAGAAAGAAAGAAAGAAAGAAAGAAAGAAAGAAAGAGAGAGAGAGAGAGAGAGAGAGAGAGAGAGAGAGAGAGAGAAAGAAAGAAAGAAAGAAAGAAAGAAAGAAAGAAAGAAAGAAAGAAAGAAAGAAGAAAGAATAGAAAGAAACAAGAAAGGAAGAAAGGAGTGATGGATTGGAGGAAGTAAGGAAGGAATAAAGGAAGGAAGGATGGGTGGAAGGGAGCATGGCAGAAATGATGGGAAAAAGAAAGGAATGATGGATGAATGGATGGAAGGAAGCAAGGAATGATGAATAGAAGAAAGGAAGGAAGGAAGCAAGGTGGACTGAAGGGAAGGAAGGAAGGAAGGAAGGAAGGAAGGAAGGAAGGGGAAGGAAGAATGGAATGAAAGAAGAATGGATAGAAGGGAGAAAGAAAGGAAGGATGGATTGAAGGAAGCAAGGGAGGAAGGAAGGAAGGAAGGAAGGAAGGAAGGAAGGAAGGAAGGAAGGAAGGAAGGAAGGAAGGAATAAAGGAAGGAAGGAGAGAAAGATGGAAGGATGAAAGGAAGGTTAGAAAGATGGCAGGAAGGAAGGATGGAAGAAGGAAGAAAGGAAGGCAGGAAGTATGAAAGGAAGGAAGGAAGAATGGATCAATAAATTGCAGGAAGGCAGGAAGGAAGGAAAGAAGAAACAAAGCAAGAAAGAAAGGAAGGGGGTAAGGTAGAAAGGAAGGAAAGAAGGAAGAAAGGGGAATAGGAAGAAAGGACAGATGCAAGGAAGGAAGGATTGACAGATGGAAGGAAGGAAGAAAGAGGAAGAGTGGATAGAAGGAAGAAAGGAAGAATGGATGAATGGAAGGAAGGAAGGAAGGAAGGAAGGAAGGAAGGAAGGAAGGAAGGAAGGAAGGAAGGAAGGAAGCTTGGGTTCATTTCTCCTGTAAGACCACTGGTGACAGTTGACCTGTTCACAGAGCAAATAAAAGGATTAAATAAAGTGACGCACTGCCCCCCCCCGCCCCCCCGCGCCCCAAGAAATCTCAGGGCTTTCTTAACCAGGGAGAAAAATAAAGCGCAATCGTTACCCAAGCAATACAAAAAGGCAGGAGGAGGATGTCTCAGAGGTCAAATGGTAGCCACTGCCAAGCAGTAACAGACATAAGGAAACCAAACATTCTCATGTTTCCATGGCTCCCAGGGCTGGTCTGCGGGCCTGTGACAGTAGTCTTCTTAAAGGGCCAGAGTCATGGAGCCGGTCTTCAAGAGGTGAAGTATTGCCCTGGCTGGTTTGGCTCAGTGGATAGAATGTTGACCTGGGGACTGAAGGTCCCGGTTTCTATTCTGGTCAAGGGCACATGCCTGGGTTGTGAGCTGGATCCCCAGTGTGGGGCATTCAGGAGGCAGCCAATTCGTGACTCTTTGTCATCATTAATGTCTCTCTCTCTTCTTTTATCTCTAAAATCAAGAAGAACATATTTTTTAAAAGACAAATCTTATATAAAAGAAATGAAGGAAGGAAGGATGGATGGAAGGCAGGAAGAAAGAAAAAAAGAAAGGAAGCAGTGATGGATGGGAGGGAGGGAGGGAGGGAGGGAGGGAGGGAGGGAGGAAGGAAGGAAGGAAGGAAGGAAGGAAGGAAGGAAGGAAGGAAGGAAGGAAGGGAAGAAGAGAAGGAAGAAAGAGAAAGGAAGGAAGGAAGGATAGAAGGAAGGAGGAAGAGAAGAAAGAAAGAAAGAAAGAAAGAAAGAAAGAAAGAAAGAAAGAAAGAAAGAAAGAGAAAGAAAGAAAGAAAGAAAGAAAGAAAGAAAGAAAGAAAGAAAGAAAGAAAGAAAGAAAGAGAAAGAAAAGGATGGATGGAAGGAAGGATAGATAGATGGCAGGCAGAATGGAGGGAGGGAGGGAGGGAGGGAAGAAAGGAAGGAAGGAAGGAAGGAAGGAAGGAAGGAAGGAAGGAAGGAAGGAAGAAGGAAGGAAGGAAGGAAATGAAGAAAGGAAAGAAAGAAAGGAAAGGAGGAAAGGAAAGAAAGCCAAAGCTAAAACTGTAAATGCCTCGAGGTTAAGGCTAAGGATAGCCAGTTGCAAGCCGCCAACTAGTCTTTATACCTGTGGTTCTCAACCTTCCTAATGCCGCGACCCACAGGTTGAGAACCGCTAGCAGGGTCGCCTAAGACCATCGGAAAACACAGATATTTACATTACGATTCATTAACAGTAGCAAAATGACAGTTATGAAGTAGCCACGAAAATAATTTTATGGTTGGGGATCACCACAGCATGAGGAACTGTATTAAAGGGTCGCGGCATTAGGAAGGTTGAGAACCACTGACTTAGGATGTTTAGCCGCAGCCCTGGCCCCCATCTACTAGACACAGGTGGCACTGTTCCCCCTCAAGTTGTGACAATCAAAATGTCTCCTGACATTTCTAGATGTCCCTTGATGGGAAAAATCAACCCAGTTGAGAACCACTGCAATAGAACTGGTTTGTTTGTTTGTTTTATTTTTAATCCTCACTCGAGAATATTTTTCCATTGATTTTAGAGAGAGTGGAAGTGAGAGGGAAAGACAGAGAGAAACATCCATGTGAGAGAAACAAATCAATTGGTTGCCTCCTGCATACCCTGACCAGGGCCCCGTGCCGGGGAGGACCCTGCAACCGAGGTGCGTGCCCTTGTCCGGAATTGAACCCGGAACCCTTAGGTCCACAGGCTGGCACTCTATCCTCTGAGCCAAACTGGCTAGGGCTAGAACTAGTTTTTAAATCAGCTACATGAAGTGTAAAGCTTGCTAAGGGATATAAAAGAACCTATTTTAGGTGTCAAGTCTTAAAATGGGTGGGGAACCTTTTTCTACCAAGGGCCATTAGGATATTTATAACATCATTCGCGGGCCATACAAAATTATCAACTTAAAACTTAGCCTGCTATATTTACTCAAACATTGAATTAACTCACCCCTAATGCCTTGGCAAGGCCAGACCAAAGGATTTCGTGGGCTTTATACGGCCAGCGGGTTGGACATTCCCCACCCCTGTCTTAAAAGGAATCATGCCCTAGCTGGTGTTGCTCAGTGGATAGAGCATCAGCCTGTAGACTAAAGGGTCCCAGGTTTGATTCCAGTCAAGGGCACATGCCCAGGTTGTGGGCTTGATCCCCAGTAGGGGATGTGCAGGAGGCAGCCGATCCATGATTCTCTCTCACCATTGATGTTTCTCTCTCTTTCCCTCTTGCTTCCTTTCTGAAATCAATATTTTTTTTTCAAAAAAAAAAAAAAGGAATCACTACCATCATCATTGGGGGAAAACAGTGCTAATAATTAAACATCAAATAATAAACGAAAACGCCTGTTGCTTTGACACATTCCCTCATGGAAGTGAAATTGTACAAAATTCTGCTCTTCTACCCGTGGTGACTGATAGCAGGTGTGGTCAAGACATTGTCCGGGAGTCTGTCCCGGTTTGCTGGTGAGAGAGCCCCTGGCTCGGGCTACAGCTGCCATGGAGAGTCTTTCTGCTGACAGTCTTTGTCCTACAAACCCCCACGTGGTTACGACTTGTGTCCTACAATTACAGAGAGATAGGTTCTGGGGCCCCAAATGAAGCTACTGGGCCAAAGCAGTCGAATATAGATAGAGTAGACCGGTCAATTTTAAGTTTTATGATTTCAAAGTCCTGGAAAGTGTGGTGGGCAAGAGTTTCAGAGATGATCCTCAACTTGTCATAGGCCCTGTCATTTTTTTTTTTCACCCACAGCCATGTAGGGAATCTAACCCAAGTCCAAGTGTATTGTAGAAATACTCTTTATGGACCTGGGTTGATGGTGAGAATCAAAAAGAATAAAGTTATGGATGTGTGTGCAAACTGGCCACAATATATATATATATATGTATGCATATACATATATATATATATATATATGTATGCATATGTAATAAAAATTAATTTCTATAAAAGCCTAAGGTGATGGAAGTGATGGGGGTGGTTTACAATGTTAAGCACAAATCGGGGCTGAGACACCAACCCGAGCAAACTGATCTGTGAGGCTGAGAAAGAGCCATCTGTCAGGGCTGCAGGCTCCGGCTGAGGAGACATAAGTGGGGAGGCCCCAGGAACAGATGGGGAGGCTAAACCCCCACGCAGAGCAGAGGGCCCGGCAGCTGGGGCTGATGAATGCAGATGGCTGACTGTGACGTCATGTGTCAGATTACACCCCAGTGAGCAGCTATGTTCCAGGCAAGTCCAGGCCCACATGGAGGCGCTTTGCAGACGGGGTCCACCTCGGAGATCCCCAGGGGAGAAAACAGTGCTCGGTCCTGCCTCTGTGTCCTCTATGGGAAGAGCAGAGGGAAGGGGTGTGAGCTTTTCCCAGGTCTTCTTGTTCTGTTTTATCCTCAGGGTAAATGGGAGCAGAGAGGGAAAGAAATCGAGCTTTTAAAGAAGCTTCTTGCCCGGCCAGCGTGGCTCAGTGGTTGAGCATTGACCTATGAACCAGGAGGTTTAATTCCCGGTCAGGGCACATGCCGGGGTTTCAGGCTCGATCCCCAGTGAGGGGCTTGCAGGAGGCAGCTGATCAGTGGGGCTTACAGGAGCCAGCTGGTCAATGATTCACTCTCATCATAGATGTTTCTTTTTTGAAATAATACATTTTTATTGATTTCAGAGAGGAAGGGAAAGGGAGAGAGATACAGAAACAATGATGAGAGAGAATTATTGATCGGCTGCCTCCTGCATGCCCCCTACTGGGGATCAAGCTCGCAACCCGGGCATGTGCCCTTGATCAGGATCGAACCTGGGACCTTTCAATCTGTAGGCCGATGCTCTATCCACTGAGCCAAACCAGCTAGGGCATCATTGATGTTCCTCTCTCTCCCTCCTTCTTCTTATCTGAAATCAACAAATATATATGTTTTTTAAATTAAAATAAAAAAGAATCTTCTTGATCTGTCTTTGTTCTCTGTTTGCTCTCTAAATTACATTATAGAGAGAATGATAAGGAACTTTAATTTATGAAATTCAACCCAATAAAGTGGTCCCCTAGTCCAATGGTTGGCAAACAGAGCCAAATATCAACAGTACGATTGAAATTTCTTTGGAGAGCCCAATTTTTTAAACTTAAACTATATAGGTAGGTACATTGTTATTAACTTAATTAGGGTACTCCTCAGCTGGCCTTTGCTAAAAACTCAAGGGGCCAAAGAGCCGCATGTGGCTCGAGAGCCGCAGTTTGCTGACCACTGCCCTAGTCCAAGATGCCAGGGGAAAGTTTCTGAGGAAGAACTTGATCCATTCACGCTTCTGAGTGATACCACGAGCACTTTAAACAACACAACAGCAGCTGAACTTGAGACCTGTCCCTCTCCGGTGTTCCCTTGAAGTCAGGAACCCAACCCTCAGGAACCATCTATCCACCAGTTACAGAGGCTTGGAGATTCTATCTCCTTAGTGTCTCTTGAACCCACCTTGGCTTCTCCATCCCCATTGCAATTGTCTTAATTCCGACCTTAGGGAGATCCTGCCTGGACTGTTACAATGGTTTTATCCAGCTGGCCTCTGCTCCAATGCATTCTTTCCATAACTTCTAGAATAATCTTTTAAAAACTCTTATCTGTTCACATTATTTTCCTTTTACAATTCCTGTATGATTTTTCTATTCTCAAAGGTTTTTAAACTTTTTTAAAATCCTCACTCAAGGACATGTTTTTTTAGTGATTTTTAGGAGAGAGAGAGAGAGAGAGAGAGAGAGAGAGAGAGAGAGAGAGAGAGAGAGAGATCGTCCGGCAACCACCCTGATTGGGGATTGAAACTGAAACCTAGGTATGTGCCATGACTGGGAATTGAACCCGCCACCCTTTGGTGCACGGGACGACACTCCAACCAACAGAGCCATACTAGCCAGGGCTAAACTTTTCTTTTTTCCTGACACAGTACAGATGAAATTCATCAGAGCAACAGAATCCTACAGGCAGAGTCAGATCTTAACCAAACCCTTTTCCCCCAGGGAACTAATGCTCAGCACAATGAGTCACGATGCCTCATTACAAGGGATGGTGTAGGTTGCATAGGCTACAATGCGCACAGTTCCTTTGTGCGAGTATTAAGACACCACCTCCCTTTTACAGAAGGATATGCGTTTGGTACCAATGTCGATTTCTTCATCTTGATCAGTGTGCCGTGGTTGTAAAAGATGCTACCATTAGGGGAAGCTGGGTGAGAGGGATCTGGGAAGCCCCTGTACTACCTTTCATGGAGAGATGATCAGAATTCAGGGTACATTTTGATGAATGTTTTAAGGCACAAACTCTATCCAACTTGCCATAGACATGGGGTTTTATTTTGGGGAGGAAAGGCAGGGATGAGAGGTGGAGTTAAGTATTAAAATCAGCATATAAGGCCCGGCCTGCATGGCTCAGTGGTTGAGCGTTGGCCTAGGAACCAGGAGGTCACAGTTTAATTCCTGGTCAGGGCACATGCCCAGCTTGCGGGCTCCATCCCCAGTGGGGGTGTGCAGGAGGCTGCCGATCCATGATTCTCTCTCATTGTTGATGTTTCTATCTCTCTCCCTCTCCCTTCCTCTCTCTGAAATCAATAAAAAATATATACACTGAGTGGCCAGATTATTATGATCTCTGAACATATAATAATCTGGCCACTCAGTGTGTGTGTGTGTACACACACACACACACACACACACACACACACACACACTGAGTGGCCAGATTATTATGTGTTCAGAGATTATATATATATATATATATATATATATATATATATATATATATATATATTAGAGGCCTGGTGCATGAATTTGTGCATGGGTGGGGTCCGGCCAGCCTGGCCAGGGGGAGGGGACATGGGCGGTTGGCCGGCCTGCCTGCTGGTCGAACTCCTGGTCAAGGGGACAATTTGCATATTAGCCTTTTATTATATAGGATATACAACTGAGTGGCCCGATTATTATGCGTTCAGAGATCATCATAATCTGGCCACTTAGTATATATATATATATATATATATATATATATATATATATATATATATATATTTAAAATCAGCATATAAGGCAAAATGGTTCACCATCAATCTGACTCTAAAACCTCTTAAATAGGTGCTTTTGCAGAGAGGGTACGCCCCTAGGGGGACTTCTGGGTATTTTGTATTTTTGGTTTTGCCACCAACAGGGAGGGGGGAGTTGCCTTAGACATTAACGAGCCGCAGCTGGGATTCGAGGCTCTGTCATTGCTCAGAAAGCCCAGGACGGGGCAGGACCCTCCCGAGCCCCGAGGGCCGTCTGCATGTCCTGCTAGACACTCACGTGTGCAGAAACCTGCTCGAGATGATCGGACGCTGGACCACACATCACTTTCCAAATAAACAGCAAGTACCTCGGCACAGCTTTCCTAAACATGGGATTTTTCGGGAAGTAAACGACTGCATAAATCAGAAGGCTGTGTCCTGTTTGGCACGGAACTTGAGCACAAGTTGTTCAGGGTTCCGGGGAATCATGGCCCGCCAGTCGGTCTCCGGCCGGGCACACCTGGAGCTGCTGGCACGTGGAGCTGCTGCATTCCTGCTGATCCCACCGACAGGCCCAGGCAGCCCCCGGCTTCGCTTCATCTTCCGGTGCAGCTTCATGCAGATCCAAAGGCGTGTGATTTTATTCTAAAGTCTTTTTGGCCCTGACCGGTTTGGCTCAGTGGATGGAGCGTCAGCCTGTGGACTGAAGGGTCCCGGGTTCGATTCCGGTCAAAGGCATGTACCTTGGTTGCAGGCACATCCCCAGTAGGGGTTGTGTAGGAGGCAGCTGATCGATGTTTCTCTCTCATCAATGTTTCTAACTCTCTATCCCTCTCCCTTCCTCTCTGTAAAAATCAATAAAATATATTTTAAAAAATAAAGTCTTTTTATTTCTCCCTGATATGTTATAATCATAAGATTATATTGATATTTTAAAATTCTTTGTATAGGTAGTTTTATTATCAATGAATTTCATTTCAGGATAGAAAAGGAGCTGTTAAGCCCTAGCTGGTTTGGCTCAGTGGATAGAGTGTCGGCCTGTGGACTGAAGGTTCCCGGGTTCGATTCCGGTCAAGGGCACGTACCTTGGTTGCAGGTTCCCCGGGCCTTGGTCAGGGTGCATGCAAGAGGCAACCAATCAGTGTGTCTCTCTCACATCAATGTTTCTCTCTGTCTTTCCCTCTCCCTTCCACTCTCTCTAAAAATCAATGGGAAAATATCCTAGGGTGAGGAGTAACAAAAAACAAACAAAAGAAAAGGAGCTGTTATTTTATTTTAAAAAAAGGGCCTGGCCAGTGTGGCTCAATGGTTGAGCCTTGGCCTATTAAACAAGAGGTTACGGTTCGATTCCCAGTCAGGGCACATGCCCGGGTTGCAGCTGGATCCCCAGTGTGGGGCGTGCAGGAGGCAGCCGATCCATAATTCTCTCTCATCATTGATGTTTCTCTCTCCCTCTCCCTTCCTCTCTCTGAAATCAATAAAACCATATTTTTTAAAATGTGAATGAGAAACAATATGTCAAAGTTGCAATGACATATCGAGGCTTTAGACCAGTGTTCGCTGCTACATTAGTCCCTAGACACCTTCACTTACCTAAATTTAAATGTATAGTAATTTAAAATTAAATCAGGTAAAAGGCAGTTTGGGGGGGGGGCACGCTAGCTACATTTCAAGTACTCAATAGCCACACGTGGCTAGAGGTTACTGTCTTGGACAGTGTAACTCTAGAACATTCCATCATGCGGAAAGTGCTATTGAACAATGTTGGGCATTTTAAATAACCACAGAAGCCTAGCTCAGTATTTCTGTCATTTTTACTAGGACTATGTTAAACTAAAATGAAAATATTCCTTAGGAGTGACTGGGGGAAAACCATGTTTGCTGACCTTAAATGGTAATTTTTTTGTTTCTCACTTTGAGGAAATATATCAGAGAGGAAATTAAAAAATGAAATATTTCCTGTACCCGTATTGACTCCTCATTAAATTAGTAACTGAGCCACAGAAAGGATATTCCATTTTCCAACACACTTTGTTCGTGCTCAGTCTGTTTTCAAAGATAATTCTACTCAGAATTATCACGTTTTCCTCAAATATAGACTTCTCTGTATTTTTTCAAATGACAAGATCTACCACAACATTAACCAGAAGGGAATTATTCCTAAACAGCTGTACATCATTTTCTGCTGGTTATTTCCGGGAAGAGCGAAGGGAAACATGGTAGATTAGCTCCTTCATAGCTGAGACAACCAAGGGGTCCGGGCTGCCTGTCACTACCTGAGCCAATTCAGCAGAGACAGGGTTGAGTCATATGAGTGTTTATTCCAATCCTGCTGGCAGCATGGGGGAACAGCAGGTGAGCCACAAACATCTGCTCTGCCCCCCACCATAAGCCAGCTGCTTATATGGGGTAGAAGGACACAGATTATATGGGGAAGTAGGCAAAAGGGATAAGAGTGGGCATGCAAAATGGGCAGGTTATGTGGGCTAGGGTTTGTAAAGGCCTGGGGGTATGCAAAGGGCTGGGGGTCTTCAAAGGGCTGGCTGAGCTGGTTTCTACAAGGTTGTTAATCTGTCCATGCTAATAGGCAGCTCCCTGATGGGGAGGATGGGCTGTATTTCCTGGAGGCTCCCAGATCCCCACCACACCCCCACCCGCAACTCCCCACCAGGTTGGAATGTGCCTTCTTTAATCAGAACAAAACAATCACAGTTAATGAGCATGATGAATATTTCTTACAGTTATAGCTGGTTCCCAATATTCTATTTCGGGCCCCTAACAAAAAGATTGTATTCACAAACCCAGTGCTAATGGAAAAAAACTGTAGATATTTACCAAGGAGAACACTTAAGTCGTGGAAGCACCGAAATAAGACAGGTTGGAGCTATTCACTCCATGGAACTGGAGTCTCTCAGAACTTACTGGAGGAATTGAATCATAAAGTGTCAGAGTTAGAAAGGATCTGAGAAAACATTTTATCTCCATCTGAGGGTAAAGAGACCGAGATGCAGAGCACCAAGAATGAGGGAGTGTCAAGGATCTGTTTGGCTTCAGATCACTGGTGTTTTCCTTTCTGAAGACTGGCCAGATGGTGAATGGCCTTTGGCCGAGATACTGAGAACAGACCAGCATGTGCGGGGTGTCTGTTATCTCCCATATCAGGTTAAACCATGTCATGCATGTACTTCCCCACATGCTGATTGTCAAATTTCTGACCAGCATAAACTACAAACAGCCCTTTCCATTCACCAGCTCCCAGTGTCTGAAAACACAGAGATCAGCCACTTTTGCCCTTTAAGACCCTCTGATGCTTCTTCCTTCAAAGAGGCAGCAGTTCAAAGGGAAGTAGCAATGTGGAAGCTCATTGTCTAGGCACGAACTGGCTGGGTTAACAAGGCCTCAAGGGAATTGGGGGTTGAGGACCACGGCAAATTGATTAGGCCTTCAAACAGCCTTTCATCAAGTCATCCTTGAGAAGGTCTCATTGGGGAGCGAGGAGGGTTATCTTTCTCCCTGCCTTGGTGCCTTCTATCTGTTATTTTCTTCCTGCCTGGCTTTCTTTGTCTCTTCCACAATGCCAAAGTCATTGGATATTCATGAGGGAAACCCCCAAGACTTTTTCATATTCCTCCAAGTTTGTGTACGTCCCTAAAGCATTATAGCTCAATCCCCTCAGCTTTGAGATCAGGCAACTAGGACCTACATCACAAGATGGTTGCAGGGTGAAGTGCAGTCTTTTATTAAGTGAGTTGGAGATATGGGGGTTATGAATCTCCTAAGGGAATTTCTGCCACTAGAAAACATACTAGCCAAGAGGTGCTCTGCCCTGAGATGGAAAATGACTGTAGCAAAAACCCCTTTAGACTCAATAGGGAAGAAGTAGAGTCAGATGTTACACCCACCGATACCAAGAGTTCAGGGAAGTCTCTTTCTTGCATAAAAGCTTATATTGCTACTAGAGGCCCGGTGCATGAAAATTCATGCACTGGAAGGGGGGTCCCTCAGCCTGGCCTGCCCCCTCTCACAGTCTAGGAGCCTTCAAGGGCAGGAGGCAACCCGGCAATCAGGGGAAGGTGATGCCCCATCACACCTCTGCTGCTGCCACTGCCAGCAGCGCAAGCCTTGGCCGGCCCTGGTTACCTGAGCCTTGGGCAGCCCTGGGCAGCTGAGCAGCTGCCATCTGAGGCTTGCCTATGCCTCGAGCCAGCCCTGGGCAACTGTGGGGCTGAGGGGACTGGGGGACTCCAGAGGTAGGTGTACCGGACTGGGCGCCGCCATCTTTGAGGGCAAGGAAGTCAATTAGCATATTCCCTCCTTATTAGATAGGATTATATAGGTGGATGACAGGAGGAAAATTCACAGACCACAAAGCATGACAACTGGACCCAAATAATGACACCGTGAGGGCCCGTATTAGTTATCTATTGCCTTGTAACAAATTAAACGTTGTAGCGCAAAGTAATAAACATTTATTAGCTCACAGTTTCTGAGGGTTAAGAATCTAGGTGGTTCTGGCTCATGAGGGTGCAGTCAAAATGTTGGCCAGGCCCTAGCTGGTTTGGCTCAGTGGATAGAGCATAGTCCTGCAGACTGAAGGGTCCCAGGTTCGATTCCGGTCAAGGGCACATGCCCGGGTTGTGGGTTCGATCCCTAGTAGGGAGTATGTGCCCCGACCAAGAATGAAACTGTGACCTCCTGGTTCATAGGTTGATGCTCAACCACTGAGCCACACTAGCCGGACTCATTTTGTTATAAATGAGAATATGGAGAAGAATGGCCAGGAAGAGATCATGAAGGACAAGAGGAATAGTAATTTTGAAAAAATGAATGCAAATTCTGTAATTTTCTACAAATGCCCATGGGCTTAAGACGATGTAAAATTGATTTGTGAAAGGACTCAGTGTTGTTCAACGTAGCATTCAGAGGCCCTTTGTGAATGATTCTCCCCACCTCTGCCCTTCCTTCCTGTGACTTTCTGCTTTGTCTGTCCTCCCAATAAGCATGTTTCTGAATAATACATTTTCCATTGCAGACTGACATTCATAATTCTAGTGTCTTCTAATGTGCGATTTGTTCCCCCATTTCAGTGTATTTCTTTCCACAATGGATTTGTTCTCAGAACAGCAGCCTTAAGAAACAGCTAGCACAATATATGGTCCATCAACCAGATAGGGTATTTCTCAACAGCCTACTCATATTTCATAAATCATAGAGCAATTGTTATAACTCACTTGCACAGAAAGTTTCATTTTCTTTTCAATCCCATTATTTTGGTTGATAAAAGTAAGATGGTTGGTGGTTTCTTTTCCCTAGACTTAAAAACACAAAAGGTTCAAACTAACTAGCTTAGTAAATAGTAAAATCCATGGCACATTAAATCCATGCGATGAAAAGCCATCATCAGCCTTTGTCTGGTGAGAGAAAGTGCTCAGTCCAGCCGGCGTGGCTCAGTGGTTGAGCGTCAGCCTATGAACCAGGAGGTCACGGTTCGATTCCCAGTCAGGGCACAAGCCCAGGTTGTGGGCCCGATCCCCAGTGTAGGGCATGTAGGAGGCAGCCAATCAATGAGATTCTCTCTTCATTGATGTTTCCATCTCTCTCTCCCTCTCCCTTTTTCTCTGAAATCAATAAAAATCTATTTTTTAAAAAATAAAGTACTAAAATTTAAGAACCTGTGGCAGAAATCTTGGCTAGGCTAAATTCAAACTTTGCTTCCTTCTTCAGTAAATCTGGTATCGCTATCCCTCTCCATGTCTGCAATTCGAAACATGTACACAGTGAAAATTGGAATTTTCAAAGAAGCAACTAACATAAATGATCAGACATGCCTGCTTATTCAACCTCTCACCTTTACACCTTGCAGGAAACTCTTATTTTAAATTTAAATATCTGTGAGAATGACTAGTACATGAAACAAAGGTTGTACTAGATATGGAGTTTAAGTTGCAAGAAAAGAGGATTGAATTTTTAAAGGGGACATGAGTCATCCTTATTAGATCCCATGAGCTATAAATGTATCATTAGTGCAGATAGATATGACAGAATGCTTAAAAAAAAAAAAAGGATGGTTAGTTATGTTTGAGGATATGTATATAGGAAAAGACACTCTTGCAAAACTGTAGATTTAAAACTCCCTGAGTATTCCTGGAAGTGTGTTGAAATAAGTTAAAGCATTAATGACACAGATATGGCTGTGGCTTGTAAGGGCATGACGGAGGAAGTAAATAACCCTAACAAAAAGATAAAAGTGGGTAGTTAGCACATCACATAAGATCATCAAGACTGGCCCTGGCTGGTTTGGTTCAGTAAATAGAGCGTCGGCCTGTGGACTGAAGAGGCCTGGGTTCGATTCCAGTCAAGGGCACATGCCAGGTTGTAGGCAAGGTCCCCAGAAGGGGGTGTGCAGGAGGCAGCAGATCAGTGATTTCCTCTCATAATTGATGTTTCTATCTCTCTCTCCCTCTCCCTTCCTCTCTGAAATCAATAAGATAATTTAAAAAAAAAAAGATATCGAGACTGTTCTTATTAACCTCCTGCATTCATGTTGGCAATCAAATAGAAGGGTTGAGTCAAGAATTCCCTACTATGAAAGGAAGAGGTGACCTTAGCTTTATACCTTGTGACTCAGGTTAACTGCCCAAGATCCTTTTCACCATCTAAGAGTGTGTGTTTGTCTTGTGATAGCCAAAGAAAAAAGCAATGAAGGGTTAAACAAGGCCACAGAGAGAAGCAAGCTGCCATCGTGGCAATGCTTCAAGCTTGCAAACTTGATACCTCCAACCCATCCCAAAAGCAGAGTGCAGAGACCACAGGTACTACAGGCGCAGCTGGTGTAATATTTATTTCTAGAAAGGATTAGCATATGGCACGAATGCATGCAGCAGCATTGGGCTCTCACAGCTGCTGGAAATGACTCAGGGCTCAGGTTTTGGGGGCCAGGCCGGCTCCACTTTTACTGGAATGCTGTGAGTCATGTGCTAGTCTGCTGGGTGAGGAGCCCACACTGGCCGCATCCATTCTTATATTTCACACAACCCAGACAGGGCAGCCACCTGACCGAAATCCCAACAAGACTCACAAGCAGCTCAGCCAGCGTGGCTCAGTGGTTGAGCATCAACCTATGAACCAGGAGGTCATGGTTCCATTTCCGGTCAGGGCACAGGCCTGGGTTGTGGGCTCGATCCCCAGTAGGGGGGCGTGCAGGAGGCAGCCGATCCATGATTCTCTCTCATCATGGCTGTTTCTCTCTCTCCCTCTCCTTTCCTCTCTGAAATCAGTAAAAATATATTTTAAAAAGAAAAAAGACTCACAAGCAGATAAGAAGAGGAAATTATTTAAATGTTCAACCAGCCCTAACCGGTTTGGTTCAGTGGATAGAGCATCGGCCTGCAGACTGAAGGGTCCCAGGTTTGATTCCAGTCAAGGGCATGTACCTTGGTTGCGGGAACATCCCCAGTAGGAGGTGTGCAGGAGGCAGCTGATCGATGTTTCTCTCTCATTGATGTTTCTGACTATCCCTCTCCCTTCCTCTCTGTAAAAAATCAATAAAATATATTTTTTAAAAAATAAAAATAAATGTTCAACCAGAGAAGAGAAAGTCTGAACCTTTTTAAACCTCCAAACCAAGAAACAAAAAATAAAACAATTTTCTACCACACGACTTTTGTAAGACCAGTAACTTCGATGCTCCCCAAAAAGTATTTAAGAGACTATTTCATTAGTGTGAAATCTGGATCGCTCCCCCATTTAAACACTGTCTTTAAGAGATCTGCCCGGGGACCTGTCTAGATTGGAAAGAAAAGTCCTACCTGTGGGAGCCCTAGCTACGTGACTGTCAGCTCTGATTAGGACAGCACTCAGACTTTGTCTTCTCCACAGGCGGTAAGTCCAGACTGGTGTGGTGGCTTCACAGATTCACTGGGCAACCAGAGTCCTCTCTGCTCCACTATTTCCATACATTCGTGGCTTTCTTCCTCACTGTCCCAACATGGCTGCTCAGCTGCAGCCATCTCACCCACATCCCCGGGGGCAAGAAGGTAAAAGGAAGAAGGCAAAAAGAGGCAAACCCCATTCCTTTGTAGGAGCCTTTCTGGAAGTGCCACCCAACAGCTTTCAGGTTGGCCGCAACTCGGTCACATGGCCATGGGCAGCTGGGAGAGACACTCTCTTTAGTTGTGTTGCCACAGGAAACACAAAAACATCAGGAGAAGAATGAATGTTAAGTAGGCAACCAGCAGTCTCAGAGTGGCATTGAAAGCTTTCTGAGTCTATGACTTTGTTTATAAAAAAGGTAGACAGTGCCTACTTCACATGGGAGGGGAGGGGAGAAGCACCATACAAATATTAGTTCTTTTTTTTAAATATATATTTTTACTAGAGGCCTGGTGCATGAAATTCACGCACAGGTAGGGTCCGCTAGGCCTGGCTGGCGATCAGGGCCGATCTGTGTGGTGACCGGCGGGGCGATCAGGGGGCCCCGCTGGCACCCACCTTGGCTGGCCTGGCGCCACCCACTCTTCCCCCCACCACCGGTTGTCTCCCTCTGCAGAGTGACCAGTGGGATGATTGGGGGGGGGGGGGGTCCTGCTGGTACCTGCCTTGGCCGGCCTTGGGCCTGCGGGCTGGGGGCAGCTCTTGCATTGAGTGTCTTCCCCCTGGTGGTCAGTGCACATCATAGCAACCAGTCATTCCACCGTTCAGTTGATTTGCATATTAGGCTTTTATTATATAGGACTGATTTCAGAGAGGAAGGGAGAGGGAGAGAGAGAGAGAAACATCAATGATGAGAGAGAATCATTGATCGGCTGCCTCCTGCACGCCCCCCACTGGGGATCGAGCCCACAACCCAAGCATGTGCCCTTGACCGGAATCAAACCTGGGACCCTTCAGTCCCCAGGCTGACGCTCTATCCACTGAGCCAAACCGGCTAGGGCCAAATATTAGTTCTTTATAACCTCCCCAAACCTAATAGAATCATCAGCACCAAGTGTACATTCAGCATCACTGCACTTTCTAGAAAACTCGAGTCTCTAGTCGGAGAGAGAGCAGCGACTCTGCTTTGCTCTGCTGCCTCATTCTAGTCCTAGTAGCTGGACATCTGCCCGTTTCCTGTGACTTCATTCTTTCCTTCGGGAGTAATTTTAGGAACTAGCCCTCTGTCTTCATTCTGTCTTCCCAGTTCTCTAGTTCCTCCATGACCCGGCCCAGCCATGCTCTTCCCAGTATCCTGCCACCTACCTTTAACCAGTTAACTGCCACGCATCCAAAACGGAAACCATCCCCACATGCCACGATATTTTGAATTTAAAAAATCACTTTGCAATGAATATTATAAAAATAAATATATTACTCACAAATCAGGTGTTCTTGAATATTTTCCGCTGAAAATTCTCATGAAAAAATGATTTTAAAGTTGGCCAGGGCTGCCACTTAGGGAAAACTTTTTTTATATATATAGACGTGCGTGGCGTGTGGGGAAGGTCCCTCGCTTGCATCTACAGACGCTCATGGCATGCATGGGTTAAAGCCTGATGATCTCGTGCATCTTCTGCACAACATTTCAGTGGTTTCTAAAACATCTCAAGTCTTCATAGGATCGTTACTTTCTCATCTTCCTCATGTCTCATTGAATTGCCTGGGAAACCAGACAGAAGAACTTAGTAAATGAAGGCAGTGCAATGTTGTATTTCTCAGTGGGAACCATTCCATTGCTTCCTACTTAGAAATGTGTTAGTCACTTGTGTGATTTGCTCACCATCATTCCTTCCACCTGGTATTGTAATAGAGATCAAGCTGCAAGATTTTAAGGACATTTCTCATTAAATTCTTTAATGTTCGCCCTAACTGGTTTGGCTCAGTGGTCAAGGTGCGTGCAGGAGGCAACCAATTGATGTTTCTCTCTCACATCAATGTTTCTCTCTGCCTCTCCCTCTCCCTTCCACTCTCTCTAAAAATGAATGGAAAAAATATCCTCAGATGAGGAATAACAAAAATTAATAAAATAAAATAGTAAATTCTTTAATATTCTGTAAGATATGCTCTTCAGGCATTCCATGCAGTATCAAGAATAATTTAATATTTTACAGATGTTAAAATTTAACTTTAAAGGATTAAATGAATTTATTCTGAAATGAAGTAGCTCATCTAAGACCTTCCAGGCTACAAGCTGTAGGGCTAAGACCTATATCCACTGTCTGTTTCCAAACCCATGAACTTATTTTTTTATCGGAACAAAAATGACCAATTGCCCATAAAGTCAATGTGAATCACACTGCTCTATTATTTATTATGCACTGAGAAAATTCAAGGTTTAAAACTTAGAGGTGTAAAATCTTCTTCCACCATGATAAACTATACTGTTACCTACCACTCAAGATTTCCAACACTGAAATAAAGTGGTGGGTGTGAGGGGAAAAAAATCCATGCTAGTCATTAACTTATAAGGCTTTATCCTACACTAGTCTATTTAATACATAGACAGGTCAATCAATCTTGACTGTAATGAAAAATCTTGCTTATCTAAGAATAGGTATATCGCCCAGACCACGTTTTCCTAAAAAATTATTTTCCTGTAAGTAGCTTTATAAGAACAGAGACATTTGAAATATGAGTTGATTTGGGAATTATTGGTGAAATTTCAAGCCACCAAGGTTAAAATAATTGTTCATATAACCATGTCTTGCAGGCTGGACTGCGAGGTTGATATATTGATGAAGAAAGGAAGGCTCTAACCTAATACAGCCAGGCATTTTATAGAAAGGATACAGAAAAGTAGGCATAGAAAATTGACTGCACGAATGCCTCGAGCTAAATGTATTGATTGAAAAGGTCAACATATTGCAAGAGTCTCAAGCCTTCTCATCCATTAACCCAAAATATTGAGTGTAACCAGGGAAACCAAGTGGAAAATGGAAAGCTCTTAAACAATGAAATGACTTTTGTCTTCCTGAGATGAGACCTGAATATCTATATCTCGATCCCTGGAGCCTTTTCACTGGAGCCCTAAGAACTCTGGCCGGGGGTGGCCAACACTGCATGAAAAATCAGAAACCCATTATGAGCACAGCTCAAATGTGAACGCATGCTGCAGACTCACTAGCATGCGAACTCAAATTTCTCACTTGGTCTCAACAATGAATATTAGTTTTTAGAGCTAAGAACATAAGAATTCACAGATAATGACCACCAAATAAGGTTAATATTATATATAATATATAGTATATATAGTGTTTTACAAATTAACCATATTTATCCAGGTTTATAACAGGATACAAATTCCTATGGGAAGCAACTTATGGTCAAGCAATCCTGGCCAGACAACTCCATTGAACTGGCAAAGGGTTTGGCCTTGGCCTTCCCGGTCTGTGTGATCTCAGACAGACCAGGGAGACTAGGAAGACACTGCCGGAACCGAGATGTGGCTTTGCTAGTTTAAGGATAGGGAAGGCTCCCCTCCCTCCCACAGGCTCTGGAGACCTCATTTTGAAGGAATGAACAGATCAGAACATTGATTCACCACCACTCCTCAGGTCTTCCAGTCTTTCACTTCTGCTCCTGAATTACTCTGTCCTCTGCTCCTCCTTCACAAGGAGATTGCACTCAGATGAAATCCAGGCACATATGTTCAGGGCCCCACAAGTTCCAGAGGATTTATGGAAATAGAACATAAATTTGAATAGAACATAAGTTCTCTATCGGAATCATTAAATTTTGCTCATTTCTAGGTTTGTCTTAAAAAATATAATAATACGCCTTGGCCGGTGTGGCTCAGTTGGTTGGAGTGTCATCTCATATGCTAAAAGATTGTGGGTTCAAGTCCTGGTCAGGGAACATACCTAGATTGTGGGTTCCATCCCCAGCTAGGGAGGGCAACCAATAAATACTCTCTCCTCTCTCTCTCTCTCTCTCTCTCTCTCTCTCTCTCTCTCTCCCTGTCCCTATCCCTCTCTCTAAAATCAGTGAGCATATCCTTTGGTAAGGATTTAAGAAAATAAGAATTCACAGATAATGACCATCACACTAGTGGCCCGGTACACAAAATTTGTGCATGGGTAGGATCCCTAGGCCTGGCTGGTGATCAGGGCCTATTGGGGCCTTCCAGCTGCCAGCCAGGGCCTCCCTTTCCCTGCTGTTGGCTGCCAGCTGGGGCCTTCCTTCATTCTGCACTGCCCCCTGGTGGTCAGCGCACGTCATAGCGAGCAATTGAACTCCTGGTCTACTGGTCAAACTCCTGTGGGGACAATTTGCATATTAGCCTTTTATAGATAATACTAGGCCCGATGCACGAAATTCATGCAAGGGACTCGGCCCCTGCTGCAGCAGGGGTCTCTGACTCGGCCCCCGCAGCCACAGCTTCCTCCAGTAGGTCATCTGGTCTAATTAGCATATTACGCTTTTATTATTATGGATATACTAGAGGCCCAGTGCATGATTTAATCATGCACGTGTAGGCTGTCTGTCCGCTGGTCCGCAGCTCCAAGTCCCTGGGCCCCTAGGGCAAGGCGGGGCGGGGGCGTGGTCCACCTGCGGCCGGAGCCCAGGCCAGGGTCTTGCCTTTGCCTCCCGCCCAGGAAGGCTGGGGCCGCCGCCACCTCCTCTGCCTTCCTGGAAACCCATGTCCTCTGAGGACACTGGGACACCGCAGCGCGCTCCTGCAGCCCAACTGCCTCCAGACTCCTCCCCCGGGAGCCGCGCTGCCCGCCCACCCCCCACCGCCTCCAAACCTCCAAAACGCCGGCTCGGCTCGCTGCCCCAGAGGCCCGACTGTGCTGCAGCACAGCCATGGCACAGAAGCTGAGCTCGCGTCGCCGCTGGCAACGCGAGCTCAGCGTCCTGCCGGCCCAATCACCACCCCAGCCACCCCGAGTCCCGCCCCCTGTGTCTCCTGCTGGCCCAATCGTGGGCGTAGCGGAGTGATGGTAATTTACATATTACCTTTTTATTATGCAGGAATCGAACTGTGACCTCCTGGTTCATAGGTCAATGCCCAAACACTGAGCCACGCCAGCCCTGCTGCATTCCTCTTGATGATTGCATTGGTGCCAAGTGATCTGCTTACGTGACATGTTTGACTTTTAACGCAGGGTTTCTCACCTTGGGTCATATATCCTCAGACGTAAGCTTAGGATCTGAAAATCCTGAGAATTCCACCTCCCTCATTCATCCTCTCAGCCCTTGAGTGTTTTGTCCCAGGCAGCTATTTGAGTTAACATGATCTCCGGGGGAAAATTTAATGTCTGTCGACCTCATCTGTCACATAAAGACACTCATTTTCTTGACTGACAGTGTCTTCAATGTTCTTTTCTCTCTCACTGTATTGCATTTAATGTGCTATAAATTTTGAAAGATCATCATGGCCAGACTTAGAGAATTGGTCATGGGAGTTGGGGATACCACACATGAGCGAGAAAAGCACCAGTGAGACAGTGGACGGGTATGCTATTCTTGTCTGCTTGGGAGGAAGGGACAGCATTTCAGGAACTGGCGATGTTCTGTCACACTTACACTTGATGCAAAAAGTGCTGCGATGGGACAAAAAGCATGGATTTTGGAATCACCCGGATAGTCTCAGGTGACTAACGAAATGCTTGACTTTTTCAAGTCTTGATTTCTTCATCTAAATAATAAGAATAAAGTCTAATGCCTATTCAATCAATGGCACTAGAAAAACTAGATGTACGTATTTTTAAAAATAAGAACTTTGACTCTTACATCACATGCAAAAAAAAAAAAATGAAGTCAAGATGAATCATAGACCAAAATGTAAAAGCTAAAATTATAAAGCTTCTAAAAGAAACACAGGCCCTAGCGAGTTTGGCTCAGTGGATAGAGCGTCAGCCTGCATACTGAAGGGTCCCGGGTTCCATTCAGCGGTCAAGGGCACGTGCCCAGGTTGTGGGCTTGATCCCCAGTTGGGCGTGCAGGAGGCAGCTGATCCATGATTCTCTCTCATCACTGATGTTTCTATCTCTCTCCCTCTCCCTTCCTCTCTGAAATCAATACAAATATTTTTTTAAAAAGAAAAGAAACACAGAAGAATATCGTATAACCTTGAGATGGGTAAAAACCTCTTAGAGAAGTTACAGAAAGCTTTAACCATCAGAAGAAAAAATGATAAAATAAACTTCATCCAATTTCAGTAAAATTACCCCTTTAGCAGCTTGGATGCCCTACATCACGCTGAACTGCAAAGGTGCCTCCACAGTTGGCGTGGCTCAGTGGCTGGGCGTTGACCTATGAACCAGGAGGTCACCATTTGATTCCTGGTCAAGGGCACATGCCTGGGTTGTGGGCTCAATCTCCATTGGGGGGGTGTGCAGGAGGCAGCTGATCAATGATTCTCTCTCATCAAAACACGTGATGAATGGTGCTAATGGCCCAGGAGCTTTCCCTTTGAGGTGTTGATGAGAGCCAGGGCATTAGGCTGGGGCAGCAGGGTTGGGGGATGGAGCTCCTTCATGTTGTAACCCACTTCCTTCCCTTCCTTTGATTGTCATGTATAAAACAAGGTGCAAAACCATCATTCTCTGGAGCATTACCTTAATTCCTTGATATTCTGCTTCCTGGCAATTGTCAACAGTTTGGCTCAAATAAACTCACAAAAATTCTTTACAGGTTGGAATGTTTCTTACGTTAACAACCTTCATAATGTTAGTAATTTTATTTTATTTTTCATTTTATTATTTTTGTTAATTCTCACCCAAGGATATTTTTCCATTGATTTTTTTAGAGAAAATGGAAGGGAGGGGGGTGACAGACAGAGAAACATTGGTGTGAGAGAGACACATGGATTGGTTGCCTCCTGCTGAGGCCCCAACCAGGGCTGGGGATCCATCCTGCAAGCCAGGTACTTGCCCTTGACCCGAATCAAAATCAAACTCGGGACCCTTGTCCATGGGCCAACGCTCTATCTACTGAGCCAAAACGAATAGGGCATAATGTCAGTAATTTTAGCAGCTTGTTTAAAAGCGACGCCATTGTATGTATTCCCTATCTTCACTCCTTTCTCTCCGGTTTAGACTAGCACTGATATTTTCTAGCAGTGTGACTTACTAAGTCATTTACCTTCCCTGAGACTTAGTTCCTTTATCTCTACAACCTGTGTTGTCAGACACACCTTAGAAGGCCGCTGAGGATGAAATGAATAAAATATGGAGAGGTTCCGTGTATGCTAAAAAGCACTTTAAAAATTAAATATTAATATACTTAAGTATTATTAAATTATATATTTGTAGTTATATTTATACATTGGATAGTACTATATAAGTGACCAGCCACATTGCCATTATCACATCATCTAAGCAAAACATGATAAAAACTAGCAGTGGAGAACCTGAAGCAAAACTACCCTACATAAATTGGGATTTCTTTTTATTTAATTTTTTTTAAATTGAAGAAATTTGTATGTAGCATTGCATAAGTTTGGCATTTCATTTTTAACAACAGAAAGCTTGAACTCTGTCCACGGTCCTGTTTTCTCTCTCTTACTTGGGTGGATAACATGATAAATTGGGGTCATTTGGGGAGTCAGGCGAAATTGAAGGATGGGCAAAAATGGCCTTCGATTCCTGTTTGAAATGTCTTGCTCATCTGTGTAGGCTGCTCTTCCTCCCTGAGACCTCTTAGGTGAGAAAGGACATCTGTTCTGGATGATCCAGGCCTCTACCTGCCTTGAGGCAGGATGAGATGATCTCTTAGCGCCTTTCCCCTGTTAGTTAGAGAGGACCAGCTACTAAGGAAAATTAACCTGAAGTTGCTCACCACTGAAGAGATGGCTGCAAATATTGCCCTTCGTTATGTAATTTCTGTTTGGACAACATCCAAACAGAAGAAGCAGCTCTTGTTCAAAGTCTTTCACGTCTTCATTTTTGAAGAGCTAGTTTTTAAGTTACTAGAATTTACACTGAGTGGCCAGATTATTATGATCTCTGATATATATATATTAGAGGCCCAGTGCATGAATCCGTGCATGGGCGGGGTCCAGCTAGCCTGGCCAGGGGGAGGGGACATGGACAGTTGGCCGGCCTGCCTGTTGGTCAAACTCCTGGTCGAGGGGGCAATTTGCATATTAGCCTTTTATTATATAGGCTATACACTGAGTGGACAGATGATTATGCGTTCAGAGATCATCATAATCTGGCCACTCAGTGTATATAAATGGAAACTTACCAGTCTCCCTCTTTACCTTCTGTTCTCCTAGTTCTCTAGCTATACAGTGCCAGCATGACCAGTTAGGAGAAAAGTGAATTTAATGCACAGCCTTAGTCACTTACCCAGGGTCACCTAGGGCCTCGAATACTGTAGGAACTTAATAATACTAAGTTTGAAGGATTGCTTTTGACAATGATCTCATACTGAATAAATAAATCACAGCGACACACAGTTGGTGTCACTACCCTTTGCCTTATCTCTTTACTTCTTCCTGTCTTCAGCTATAGAAGTCACAGGCTTGATCTCCTACAAACAGTCTAGACAGAGATGAATCTGAAACAACTAGCTTCTTTAAGTGTTCATTGTACTGTCTTGAGTAAACCTCATGCAGTGAAATCGTTGATTTCAACGACTTTTCTTATTTGTATATTCTTGCTTTTAGTAAGTCGTGCTGATATTTTACAACTAAAAAGTGGATTAAAGCTTTTTAAATAGCATAAATTCACTCTAGCCTTAGAGTAGTGTTTTTTATACATTAGCTCTGAAGTAGTTTTGATAATGTGCATTTCCACTTCAGCTAATGCCATTGGAGACAAGATAATTAATCCTGCCAGTGGTAACTGCTTAATACAGGACTGAAGAGAATCGGGGGAAACGCTTTAAGGACATACATTTGAGATAGAAGTAAATAAAGGGGGAGATGTTTCAGAGTTGTGGCGGACTCAGGTCTGACCTTTAACAATATAAACATTAGACTATTTATTGTCATGCCTTCCAACCTTCCCTCACACTTCCCAGGGAGGCCCAGAGCTGAACACGGGTAAGGTAAAACTCTCAAAATGTGTTAAAATCTATTTCAATCCACTTTAATTTTAAATATATAAAAAATGGTATCGATCACACCTCATTAGTTTGGGATTGTCTTTCACAGAAGGTTGAGCCTATCCATGACAGCCATGGAGAAGTCCCATCCATGGGAACAACTGTGCTTGACCTCCACTGATCCACCTTGTATTTGGAGCCAGGCGTTGTGCTAGGTGCTTTATGTTCACTATGGATCATTTACTCTTCACAACAAAAAACACTGCAGCCCAGCTGGGGTGGCTCAGTGGTTGAGCATCAAACTATGAACCAGGAGGTCATGATTTGATCCCTGGTCAGGGCACATGCCTGGATTGCTGGCTCGATCCCCAGTGGGGCAGCGTGCAGGAGGCAGCTGATCAGTGACTCTCTCTCATTGATGTTTCTTTTTTAAAAATATTTTTAAAATTGATTTTAGAGAGGAAGGGAGAGATAGACATATCAATGATGAGAGAGAATCATTGATCGGCTGCCTCCTGCATGCCCCCTACTGGGGATTGAGCCCACAACCCGGGCATGTGCCCTGACCAGGAATCAAATCATGACCTGGGACCCTTCAGTCCACAGGCCAATGTTCTATCCACTGAGCCAAACCAGCTAGGGCTCATTGGTGCTTCTATCTCTCTATCCTTCTCCCTTCCTCTCTGAAATCAATAAAAACATATTTTAAAAAACACTGCAGAAACAGAGGTGCATATATGAGTGTTTGTTACATTGTTCTCTACATTTTTAATTAGCATAATAGCCAAAATATTCAACAAGTAATAACTGAACAAAATGTGGGATACCCAGATAATGGACTATTATTCAGTAATAAAAAGGAATGAAGTACTGATACATGGGACCACATGAATAAATCTTAGAAATATGCTCAGTGAAAGAAGCCAGTCACAAAAGGTCACATACTGTTTTACCGGGGATAGAGGAGAAGGACTGGGGGGCAATGGGGAGTGACTGCTAATAGGCACTGGCTTTCTTTTGGGGGTGATGAAAATGTTCTAAAATTGATTGTAGTGAAGGATGCACAGCTCTGTGAATTTAGTAAAATACATTGAATTGCATGCTTTAAGTGGGTGGATAGTTTGGTATATGAATTATATCCCAATACAGCTGTTATTAACCAACAGACTGGGTGTGAGAGCTGGAGTGAGATGTGGAAATGCTTGAATGCCGTGGTAAAGCGTTTGGACTCTACTTTTGGCAGCCATCAATATTTTTTTAATATATTTTATTGATTTTTTACAGAGAGGAAGGGAGAAGGATAGAGAGTTAGAAACATCGATGAGAGAGAAACATCGATCAGCTGCCTCCTGCACACCCCCTACTGGGGATGTGCCCGCAACCAGGGTACATGCCCTTGACCGGAATCGAACCTGGGACCCTTCCGTCTGCAGGCCGACGCTCTATCCATTGAGCCAAACCAGTTAGGGCACCATCAATATTTTTAAAAGTAGGGTTCACAGCCCAGCCAGCATGGCGCAGTGATTCCCAGTCAGGGCACATGCCCAGGATGGGGGTTCAATCCCCAGTAGGGGCCGTGCAGGAGGCAGTGATCAATGATTCTCTCTCATCATTGATATTTCTCTCTCTCTCCCTCTCCCTTCCTCTCTGAATTCCATAAAAAATATTTTTTCAAAAGTAGGGTCACATAACTTTTAGAAAAAACATTGTTTGAGTGGAATGCATAATGAACGGAAGCAAGGAAAATCAGACACAGAGTGAGCAATGAGAATCTGCCATATTTGTGGAGATTTTAGAAAAATATTAATTTGTATTTTGTTCTCATGGTATTTTTTATCTCCGTGTCAGGAAGGTAAACTCTTATCGCTTCCTTCACCCAGAGAAGTGTCTGTTGCAGAGCCACGAGCAGGGCCAACAGCAGCATTTCTTTGGAGACAGCTCTCCAAACAGCTCCTGGTACTGTTTGTCTGTCTGATGCTAGTCATCCGAGTGAGCATGAAGTGGTATCTCATGGTTTTCATTTGTATTTCCCTAACGACCAGGGATGGTGAGCATCATTCCATGTGCTGGTTGGCCACTTTCTACCTTCACCCTCCCTCTCGCTGAAGTGGCAGTTTGCAATTAGAGATTGATTCCTTTGCTCTCTCAAAGTGGAATACATAAACCTAATGTAATGGTTCCCAAGCCAGGCAGTTTTGAAAGGTTGCCAGATGAAATGGAGAGATCCACTGAAATCTGAAGTTCCAATAAATAGCAAATGATTTTTCAATATATGTAGGTCCTAATATTGCATGGGACAGACATATACTAAAAATTATGAGTTGTTTATCTGAAATTCAAATTGAACTGCACATCCTGTATTTTTATTTGCTAAATCTAGCAGCTTTGCCTCAAGGAGACATTTAGCGATGTCTGGAGACACTTTTAGTTGTCATGACTATGAGGGGGTGGAGAGAGGGGCTGCCCGTAAGTAGAGGCCAGCTGTACTGCTAACCATCACACAGTGGCCCCGCTGGTGTAGCTCAGTGGTTGGGCGTCGACCTATGAACCAGGAGGTCACCGTTTGGTTCCGGACCAGGGCACATGCCCGGGTTATGGGCTGGATCCCCAGTGTGGGGCGTGCAGGAGGCAGCTTATCAATGATTCCCTCTCATTATTGATGTTCCTCTCTCTCTTTCCCTCTCCCTTCCTCTCTGAAATCAATAAAAATGTATTTAAAAATAAGTAAATAAGTAAACATCTCACAGTGCACAGGAATGTTCTTCACAACAAAGAATCATTTCAGCCCCGAGTGTCAGTAGCTTGGAGATTGTGTAACCTGGCCTGAACCATTTAATGAGAACCAAGTCTGTGGGATGAGTAGGGTCTATGAGGAGAAGGAGCTGATGGCGCCAGGGAAGGGAGACCCTGTGGGAAAAAGAAGCAGAGGGAATTTCTGGGGTGAATAGGTGGGGGATTCTCCTGAATTCACTCCCTTTTCTTCCTGCCTGCCTGCCTTCCTTCCTTTCTTCCTTCCTTCCTACTTTCCTTCCATCCTTCCTTCCTTCCTTCCTTCCTTCCTTCCTTCCTTCCTTCCTTCCTTCCTTCCTTCCTTCTTTCCTTCCTTTTTAAAATATATCTTATTGATTTCAGAGAGGAAGGGAGAGGGAAAGAGAGACAGAAACATCAATGATGAGAGAGAACCATGGATCGGCTGCCTCCTGCAGGCCCCACACTGGGGATCGAGCCCACAACCCAGGCATATGCCCTGACCAGGAATCGAACCGTGACCTCCTGGTTCATAGGTCGATGCTCAACCACTGAGCCACGCTGGCCGGGCTAATATTCCTTCTTAAAAACGGCCTCGGCAGGATGCTTTATCTTTCTTAGCCAATGATTTATGCAGCATCGCCATGGCAAACTGGTTCACATGAGGATATGTGTGTACAGGGACACGAGCCACTCAATAATTCAGAGGCCTCCTCCTCAGCCGTGTGAAGTTGCCTCAAGCAGTTCTGTCAAAAATAATTGAATTGCTCAGAGCCATCTTCCAGCTCCTGAGATGCCAGACAATTGTTTCCTTCCAGCAACACAAACAAGTACAAGGCTCATCCATCTCGCAAGCTTCTACTCGTTCTCCAGAGTCTTTTGAGCTATCTTGGTGCTTTTATTGTACCTGTTTGTGGCCGTGTTTCATTAGAATGTTTGGCTTTAGTTTCACAAATCTGTCCCAGAAAGCGAAGAAGATGTCCAAGATGACAACTGTGTTCTAGAAAATGAGCATCAGGTTCAATTGCTATTGATCAATCGAAGAATCGTTGGCGTTGCACATATAATATTTTAGAAAATAATTCATAATCTCTCTCTTTTAAGTTTGCTTCCCCCCCCCCCCGCCCCTTCTACTGAATGTGTTTTATTCCTGGCTTCCTTAGAGGTACTGTGTTTCTGTGTTGTATTTGTTTTTTAATATATTTTTATTGATTTCAGAGAGGAAGGGAGAGGGAGAGAGAGATAGAAATATCCATGATGAGAGAGAATCATTGATCACCTGCCTCTTGCAGCCCCACACTGGGGATCGAGCCCACAACCTGGGCATGTGCCCTGACCAGGAATTGAACCGGGACCTCCTGGCTCACGGGTTGACGTTCAACCACTGAGCCACACTGGGCCTGCTTCGTAATTTTTTAAAATTTGTTTTTATTGTTGAGAATATTACAGATGTCACCCATGTTGCCCCCTTTGCCCTGCCCCAGCCCTTCACCGCACTATTGTCAGTGTCCATGGGTTGCGCATCTGTGCATATAAGTTCTTTGGTTGACCTCTTCCCACCCGCCCCTCCTTCCCCCCTCCCCTCTGAGATCCGTGAGTCTGTTCCATGCTTTGTCATTTTAATTGGAGCACCACCTCCAACTACAGTGTTTCCAAATGGTCTTTGAGCACAAAACACCTGCTGGGGCCCGAATCCGTTTTCTTTTATTCCTCCCCTTCCACCTGCAGAAATAACAAGCCATCATCTGCAAAAGAGTCTTCCTTGACTGGACTAAAAGGGCCACCTTTGTAAAATAAAGAAAGGCTAAGAAAAATGGATTGTGCACTTATTTTATGTTTATATTAGAGGCCTGATGCACGAAAATTCGTGCAAGAGTAGGCCTTCCTACCCCTGGCTGCCGGCACCGGCTTCCCTCAGGCACCCGGGACCCGGGCAGCTTCCCTCCGGCCCCAGCTTCATCTGGAAGGATGTCTGGAAGGACGTCCAGTCTAATTAGCATATTACCCCTTTATTATTTGCATATATATATATATATATATATATATATATATATATATAATTTTTATTGATTTCAGAGAGGAAGGGAACAGGAGAGAGATAGAAACATCAATGATGAGAGAGAATCATTGATTGGCTGCCTCCTGCAGGCCCCCTACTGGGAACTGAGCTCACAACCCTGGGCATGTGCCCTTGACCGGAATCAAACCCCCGGAACCCTTCAGTCCGCAGGCCGATGCTCTATCCACTGAGCCAAACCGGCTAGGGCTGGATTGTGCATTTAAAAGCCTGGTGGAGAAGAAAAAAGATGAGCACAAAGAATGGGCGAAGGGACCTGGAACAGTCCCCAGCCCCACCCACTCCCAGACAGCCTCTGGCAGTAATGACAAGACAGAGGAAGGGAGGAGGCAATTGCGGAGGTCGCTTCTGCTGAGACAGGCTCTTATGTGGACCCCCTGGAGAGATGCTGCTCCCAAATGCAGGCTGCACCCAAAGTCCATTGTGACTCAAAGTGGTGGCAGCGGATCTGCACCCGGCCTGGCGTGTCCTGGTGCCGAAGGGGCCTTACTCATCACAGCAGACAGTGGTCAGACAGGGGCTGTGCCTGCTTTTAAAGAAGGCTTCAAACACAGTCTCAACAATGCGTTCATTTTAGAACACGATTAAGAATCATCTCCAACTGCCCAATTTCCTATTTCCTTCTCATCAGCCTCTTAAAAGACAGCACTGTATTCCTGTGACTGGATGGTAGCAAGCACACAGAGTTCCAGGGGAGACAGCGCAGCCATTGTTGGGGAGGCTTAAGAAATGAACAGAAAGGGCAGGGGATGGCCTCTGGGCCTGTGCTGACAGGTCCCAGGGGTCAGGAGTGACTTAGGACAAAGGTCACCAATTGGAGAACTTTCCGGCGCGCTTCCGGGCCAGTACACAGTGGCTGGAAACAGCACACGTTGGAGTAAACGCACTGTGTACTTAGGAATGTGGCAACAGAAGCCACGCACTGACCTGTAATGACCATGCTCACCCAGTCTGTCAGAACATTACACAATTAGCACTTAATACACACCCAGTCCGGACACAGATCTGAAGTTGTGTGCACTCTAAGTAGATGCAGACCAAAAGGGGCCACATGCTAACCTGACAAGCTCAGGGAAGGCCTGCGTGGCGGCCTTGCAAACTCAAGGGACATAGCCCTAGCCGGTTTGGCTCAGTGGATAGAGCATCGGCCTGCAGACTCAAGGGTCCCAGGTTCAACTTCGGTCAAGGGCATGTACCTTGGTTGCGGGCACATCCCCAGTAGGTGTGCAGGAGGCAGCTGATCAATGTTTCTCTCTCATTGATGTTTCTAACTCTCTATCCCTCTCCCTTCCTCTCTATAAAAAAATCAATAAAATATATTTTTTTAAAAAACTCAAGGGACATAAAGTAATCACAAAGGATGGTCTAAAATTAAAACTTTTCATTAAAAGGCAGTCTATGGTGGGTGGGTTATCATGTCCCAGGCCAGTATCTTCCCAGGCAAAGGTCAACTTCGATCTTTACTAAGCCTATTGTCTTTTTTAATGAAACTTTATTGGGAAGGGGTTGGGGGGAGCAAGGGGGCCTATTGTCTTTTTGCATCTCAGATAACATCCTGTGGAATTTCAGGGCAACTTGTAACTATCCTTTTTCCGGAACCCTTAGGGCGTAACCAATGCACCAGGGCAGAGACCACAAATCCCCTCATTGTTATTGCTATCATGTTCTTTGTTGACTGTTAACTATCCTGTACCCACCTATGGAAAAGAAGCATTTTACTTTTTATCCAATCCCAGATGTCCCCCCCCCTTTGCTTTCTCCCACCTCCCTAATCTACCACCAATGGAGTTCATGTAACCCACCTAGGTCCCCTCCTTTGATTGCCATGTATAAAACAAGGTGCAAAACCGCCATTCTCCAGAGCACTACCCCAGTACATTGAGATTCTGCTTCCTGACAATTGTTGACAGTTTGGCTCATATCAACTCACAAAAGCTCTTTGCAGGTTGGAATGTTTCTTATGTTAACATAGAAAAAGAAAAGATACTATGACCCAAAAGCAACATTCTAGCAAAGGAGGCAGAATTAAAAGAAGTAAGCACACAATAACAATACATACAGACATGTAATGTACATGATCATTTGCTGTTGACAAGGTCCTTGGGGCTCAACATACAAAGAACCACTTCTTGAAGAAGAAACGGCCATTTTTGGTTCTCCTTTACCTTGAAGGCATAACAGGGTAGCATGAGGAGCAAACTTCAAATCATCCTAGAAGTAGGGCACTGGAAATGGCCGCTTTCCCTCTCACATGCTTCCTAATTCATGTTTCCTGACTTGTTCTTCCTCCTAAAGGTGAAGTCGATATCACATGTGCATCTTAAACTGGCTTAGAATGTAAGGCTCCACTCCGGAGGCAAAGGCAGTTTCATTTTCTCCTGCTGTAACTTCCTCACAGAAGGGCTTGGCTCTCATTTAGTGAATAACCAACAACGATGGATTAAAAGCCAGTACATTTCAAGGAAATGCATTCTAGATGCTCATACTTCTTCACTTACATTATTTCATTGTTTTTATTTTTATTTACTTACTTACTTACTTACTTACATACTTACTAGAGGCCCGGTGCATGAATTTGTGCACATTGAAAGGAAATGAATTAGAAGAAATATTTTAATATCACTATTCGCCCTTTCTCTATAATAGAAGTGTCAACCAAATTCATGTTCGACAATGACAGATCGAAACACACACATGTGAGAGGTTTATATGTATCATGCATGCTCGAGTCAACTTAGCCTTTTAGATATATAGAATAAACTTGCTGAATTAGACCTGCTTTCTGATGTAGCTAAACTTTTTCCAGCCCAGTGAAGCACCCCAACTTCTCTTTCAGGTAATTGTCAGCAACACATTAAATATCAACACGAAGCAGATTATTATTGTAGATCACGCAGGGAGAACAAAGGGTAAAATATTTAACTGCAGCAGTGTTTGACTATATTCTGTGCAGTGAGAAAACCTGAGGTCATTTTCAAGGTCCACCATTTCTTCTTTTCAGCTGGGTCGAGTTTCTAAGCTTTCTAAATCTCCATTTTCCAGCTAATGAAAAGAAAATAAGATTCCACAGAGTCTCCTATCTACCTACTCCAGGACTTCTGTGAGGATCAAATGAGATGAGGCATGGGAAAACACTTCACAGACATTTGGTTAAACTGTAAAATGTTTGCACCCAGCTAGAAAGCAAGTCGTGTTCCTGGGCTGAAGAAACTGCAAGGAAGCTAGTTATCTCTAGGGAGAGGAAGCTGGACATTGCTACATGACATCATTACTCAGACAGACACTTGGCATATTAGCCTTTTATATATATAAATATTTTTATTTATTTCAGAAAGGAAGGAACAGGGAGAGAAACATCAATGATGAAAGAGAATCATTGATTGGCTGCCTCCTGCACACCCCCTTCTGGGGATTGAGCCTGCAACCGGGGCAAATGCCCTGACCAGGAATCGATCCGTGACCTCCTGGTTCATGGGTTGATGCTCAACCACTGAGCCACGCCACTGGGCTATTTCATTGTTTTTAAAAATCCTCTGCCCTTGGGTGCTAAAGCCCTGTCCACCGGGATAAGGTCTAGAAGAACCGGGGTGGGGAGAGCTGCCCTGGGTGTAGCCACTTGGTGGATAGGTTTGGGAGGCTGAGGGAACCTGGGATCCAGAAGTGTCCATCAGTAGGGAGAAAACCAGAAAGATCATAATCATCTGAGCAAATTTTTTCACAATTCACCCAAAGCCGGCCCTGCTTTGAGAGCTACAGAAGCTCTGGCCAGACACTTTGCCTAACCACCTGCCGAGATGAAGTGCCCGCCAGCCATTCCCTCTTAGCACAATGGCAGGGCTACTGGATCCTCCCACCCAGTAGGTCTCGGTGCACCTCCCCAGTCGGGTGGTCCACTCCCCTCAAGCCAGTTGCATTTGTTCCCAAACCTGTGTATCCCAGCTGTGCCAGGAACTTGAATTTTGTCCTTTCTCCCCAGCTTTACTGAGGTATGATTGACAAATACAAATAGTATATATTTAGGCTGCCCAGTGTGACTTTTTTCCAAAAGTATACAAGGTGATGATGTAACATACTTATACATTGTGAAATGATTAGCACAATCAAGTTCATTAACACTGCTTCAGTAGTTACCTTTGTGTATGTGTGTTTCTGGTGAGAACACATTCAGATCTACTCTCTTAACAAAGTTCAAGTATACAGTACTGCTATTCTGTACTTTCATGAGAGCGATATTGGTGTGAACCAGGCAAAGGAGGACTTGAAGGCAAATTGTTCAAAGGTTTGGCAGAGCCTGTAGTCCAGGGTGGGGAACCTTTTTCTGCCAAGGGCCACTGGGGTATTTATAACATCATTCTTGGGCCATACAAAATGATCAACTTAAAAATGAGCCTGCTATATTTGGTCAAATATTTAATGAACTTATCCCTAATGCCTTGGCAGGGCCAGACCAAATGATTTCTCGGGCCTTATATGTCCCGTGGGCCAGACGTTCCCCACCCCTGTTATAGTCTCACATTCACCCTCCTGTGGATTCTGCTGGCCCTGAGGGAAGATGGAGACAGAAGATACAGCCCTTTGTGGTTCTGCTTCTCTGAGCATCTCTGAGAACCACCAGGAGGGACTCCGCCACATACCCTGGAACCAGAAGCTGAGAATCAGATTCTCAGCCCCAGATTTCTAAATCTGCAGGAAGTAATATGGTCTATTGGAACTTGCAACAACAACAGAAAAGTAACTTTTCTTTGGCTTCCAAATTGAAGAACATTTGTGTTTATTACGATGACTCAAACGAATTCATTCTGAGCTATCACTCAAAGAGGAAAGGTCTGTGTTTGTATTTAAAAATGCAAAATAGCAATAAATTTAGGGTGTTAATCCAAAATTCTAGCAAATCAGTATTAGTGAATATTTCAGCAAGATTGCATGTTTCTTAAAGAAGTTGGCATTAGGGTCTGTCCCCCATTTTGTATTAAATGTAAAAATTGCATAACAAAGCAATAAATAGTGGATAGTCATTCTGGGTTTAATTTTATTTCACATGGATATGAAATAAATGAAGCGTGATGTGATAATCCGATGCTATTTATTGTGAAAAGGAACAAATTGACCTTGGGAGAAAGCCTCTTTGGTATTTAAAAATGATTGCTTGAATATGCCATAGACCTTGCACTTGGATTTTAAGTACCCCAAGGTTAGCTACTTACATCCCTTCCTTTGTGTAAGTACCCTTGAAATTCAAAATGGAAATGTTCTTTTAGGATGGCCATTGATTTCTGGGAGGTGTGCAGAATTGTTAGTGCTCCAACGTTTCCTTGTTCTTGGTACACTGTAGAGTGTTTTCAGAACAAAGAGTTATTCTCAACTCAACTGACGGAGCTGCACAAGCGTAGTCTGGCATTGTTTACAAATTCTGTATTCACTCGGAGGATGGAAGAAAGTAATTGGAGATGGGGCTCAGGAACCTTCAGGGAAGATGTTCTTGCTGTGTTCTACAGCTTTTTCTTCCTACTTGCTTGTCTGTCTAGCTTTTTCTTTTATATATACACCGAGTGGCCAGATTATGATGATCTCTGAATGCATACTAATCTGGCCACTCAGTGTATATCCTATATAATAAAAGGCTAATATGAAAATTGTCCCCTCGACCAGAAGTTCGACCAGCAGGCAGGCCAGCCAACCGCCTATGTCCCCTCCCCCTGGCCAGGCTGGCTGGACCCCACCCATGCACGAATTCATACACACACACACACACACACACACACACACACATACACTGAGTGGCCAGATTATTATGTGTTCAGAGATCATAATAATCTGGCCACTCAGTGTGTATATACTGTATATATTTCAGAAAGGAAAAAAGAGGAAGAGGGAGATAGAAACATTAATAATGAGAGGGAATCGTTGATCAGCTGCCTCCTACACACCCCCACCAGGGATCAAGCCTGCAACCTTGACCGGAATCGAACCCGGGACCCTTCAGTCCGCAGGCCAATGCTCTATCCACTGAGCCAAACCAGCCAGGGCTGCAGCTTTTTCTTCCTACTTGCTTGTCTGTCTACCTTTTGCAGTCCCTCCCACCCACTCGTCCTGCCAGTAAATAGACAATTTCAGAGAATAGGAATATTGTATGTTTACCAGTTATTTGACATGGGGGTTGCTACCCAGGCACCACAAATCTAACCATTCAGGGGTTTCCATTTAACTTTTTTTTCAGCCTGCTAATGGTTGCCCATAAGAACTGATTCTGTTTCATTGTATATAACACATATAATAGAGCCTGACACACCATGTCCTGTTGACATTTAGGTTACTTTGTATTGAACTAGACGTTTGTCATTTTCTTCTTTTATTTTTTTTTACTTTTATTGATTTCAGAGAGGAAGAGAGAAACATCAATGATGAGAGAGAATCATTGATCAGCTGCCTCCTGCATGCCCCCTATCGGGGATCGAGCCCACAACCCGGGCATGTGCCCTGACTGGGAATTGAACCATGACCTCCTGGTTCATAGGTTGACATGCAACCACTGAGCCACGCCGGCTGGGTCAGACGTTAGTCACTTTCAAGTGCTGATTTGTCTCTCTCCTGCACATGGGTAGTTAGGCTTATATAGTTCAATTTAAATGCTTCCTTCCTGTACAGACTAGCCTAAGGGGAAACTACATATAATGTTACCAGGAGATTGACACATGGCACTGGCTCTCATTTTTAATGACTGTTTGAAATGGAGGCGATTCATTATTCAACATTTACTGAGTGCCTACTATGCATTGGGCTGCGAAAAATGACTTAAACAGAGCCATTCCAAAATGGAGTCAGAGCCACCATCCCAGAGGAACTGCCTTGTACTCCTCAAACCTTTGGAATGTTTGAACTGGGCTAATCACCTTTGCACTGGGCCAGACCAACATTGTCTTCCAAACAACAGCTTGTAAAGCTAGGAGGAAAGCAAACCTCCTGATGACAAGGACTGAGTTTAAGGACTTCATTAAGAATAGCACCACCATGTATAACTCAAGAATAACTTAGCTCATTTGCACCAATAGAAATTCCTTCTTGCTGTTGATGTAATTGTTGCCCTTCCCTTTCTCATAAATACCCCATTGCCTTCAGCTCCTAATTGGAACACTTTGGGTTTCTGCCTGAATCAGTGCTTCCTGAATAGCTATTCTTTGGATCTCAAATAACTGCTTGTTGCCTCTCACTTTGGCTTTTTCTTTTTCTGTTAACAAGGCCATGAAGTTAGCCAGGGGTGGGGAACGTTCAACTCACAAAATCATTTGGTCTGGCCCTGGTATTAGGGGTGAGTTAATTAAATGTTTGACCAAATATAGCAGGCTAATTTTTAAGTTGATAATGTTGTATGGTCCAAGAGTGATGTTATAAATATCTAAATGGCCCTTGGCAGAAAAAAATGTTCCCCACCCCTGAGCTAAGCTCTGGGTATTTTTTAAAAATGCCTGGTAGTTGCAGTAGCTGTAGAGCACATTTTGTGCTTTATGCAAATTAATAATCCAGCTGGGGAATAGACACACAGCAAGTGGAGAGTATTGGTGATAGTGGCATGAAGGAGACCGGAGGAGGGCAGGGCATTGGGGCTGGGCCTTTGTAGCATTCACACACAAATATTTTTGTGGACACTTGTTTTCATTTCTTTGGGATAATACCTGGGAGTGAAATAGCTGGTCGAGGGGTAATTTTATTAGAAACTGCCAAATTGTTTTCCATGGTGCTGTACCATGTTACATTCCCACCAGCAAGGTATGAGTTCCACTTGCTCCACAACCTCACCAACACTTAATATTGTCAGACTTTTAAATTTACCCATTCTCATGTATGTAGTGGTGAAGCTATATCCTCTGCTTCCAGAAATGTGCTCTTCTAGAACGTGGAGTTTGTCTTCATGAGCAATCGGAAAACAAAACAAAACACTGCGACATAGAAGAACAGTACAGGAACAAGAAGAAACAAAATCTGAATCTCAGAGCCAGTCTAAGGCTATATAATATGAACGGTAAGTAAGCTTACTAAGTGCCAGGCATTGTTTTAAGTGCTTTTTGTATATTGATTCCTTTAACACAAAACCCTATAAGGCAGGTGCATTATCATTAGCCCTTGTTCATAGATGAAGAAAAGAAAACACAGAAACTTTTAAGTAACTCGCCAAAGGTCACACTCACCCATGTCTGACTTCAGGATTTCTGCTCAATGCCATCAAACTGCACTGCCTCTGGGAAAATGCCAGAGAAGTTCTAAAAGTGACAGATTACTGTTGGCTTCTCAAAGCAGGGAACTAATTCTCACCTCCTCAACAAAACAAAACAAAACAAAACAAAACAAAACAAAACAAAACAAAACAAAACTCATGCATGTCTGCAAGGAGCAGAAACTACCCAAATAAAAATGACTTAAACAACAGGGCATTACTAAGAAGTCTCGTGAAATAAGGAGGCAGGAAGTTCCAAATGTGGTTAATTCAGAAGTTAAATGACATCAAAGCAGCAGTGACTCATATATGTGGTTCTTTGGTACTTCATCGCGGTCTTTGGAAGGTTTCCCTAGTTCTAAAGGAGCAAGTACTGTCAGAAAGGGAGGGAGGAAATTTGTCCCAGAAGACATCCCTTTCGGCCCCATTGGCCAGGATTGTATCACATGATCTAGACACAGGGGAAGCTGGGAAAGTGAGTCTCTGGCATTCTAAGTCTCATGGAAGGCAGGTTCTGCTGGAAACAACCCCCCACCCCCCACCCCACCCCCCCAAAAAAAAGCCAGAGACTGGCAGAAGGCAGCCAGTCATGATGCCACATCGCTTATATCCCATGTCGAAGCCCTTTTTTGGCTGTGCTGAAACTTGGAAAAGCCAGAACCCAGCTGCCTCGCAAAGACAGTCCGGGGCAAACAATTTGATGACGTCATATTGCAGGGCAGGACGTCAGATGCGCCAGAAACCAGGACCTGAAGCAGTCAGTCCTGCTGCAAACAAAAGAGGCACCATGTTGGGAGGCCTCAGAGACTGGGCACGAAATCCAGACCAGAGCCAGGAGCGGAATTGCTGCGCTCAGCCAATCAATGGATGTTCGGTGAGTGTTTAGTCTGCTTAAGGCCGTGTATTAATATGCACGGGGTGGGGGGGAAGGACAGGGATACTGAGATATCAGATGTGCATCCTGACCTCAAAAAAGACATAAAAATCCATGACACATTTTCCTGGTTCTCTCCCTACCTCTAGCCATTCTCTATCAGATTTTGTTTATTTGGTTCATTAGATTCCACATATAAGTGAAATCATGTGGTACTTGTCTTTCTCGGGCTGGCTTATTTCACTTAGCAAACTACTCTCCAGGTCCCTCCATGCTGTTGCAAAGGGTAGGATGCCCCTTTTTTACGGCTGAGTCATGGAAACCCAGGGGAGGTGGGAGGGAATTCATAAGAATCGAAGGCTTCTCAAAGGTGACCAGCATCACGCTTACATAGCTAATCCAGAAGTCACGTGGTGGGAGCAGGTGGTGGGAGTGAGCTTGTCTATTCACGGTCCTAAAAGCACACAGCTGGCATTTATTGTGTGCCTGACACAGTACTTAGACACCAGATATATTGGAGTAAATAACGCAGAATTTTCACTTTAGAAACAAAAAGACATTTTTAAAAAAAGACAAAAATCTAATACTAGTCAACATGAACTGACTACTTATTATCTGCAAAGCCTGTTTAAATTAGCAAAATACAGTGTTCTAGACACTAAAATTTAATCCTCAGAGTAACCCTACAAGACAGGTTATATTTATTAGCCCCATTTACCGATATGGAAGCTGAGGCTGAGAAGGAAATGGAAGCATGAAGAGTTTAAATAATTTTGAAGTTAAGATACTCATTATCTGTCGAATGCTTTTATAAAGTAAAAACCCAATTAAGAATTGAAGACAGCTTGGCCAGCGAGGTTCGGTGGTTGAGCGTCGACCTATGCACCAGGAGGTCACAGATCAATTCCCAGTCAGGACACATGCCCAGGTTGCAGGTTCGATCCCCAGTAGGGGGCATGCAGGAGGCAGCCACTCAGTGATTCTCTTTCATCATTGATGTTTCTATCTCTCTCTCTCCCTCCTCTTTCCTCTCTGAAATCAAGAAAAATATTTTTTAAAAAAAGAATTGAAGACAGTGTCTGTAAACTCTCAAAAAAGGCTGGGTATAATATTATATGGCACTATAAATATTGGGGCACACATTCAAATTGACTTAAGAGAGATTGAGACTCAGCCCAAGACAGGTAGGCAGAGAAATCGGCAACCAGGATGACACAACAGACAGGGTTCCCCCAGTTTCCATGACAATGACGAGGCGCCGCAAACACAGAGCCTATTGCTTATAGGGAACTTGGAAGGTCATTGTGTGCAAGTGGACAGTTTCACCTAATTCTGGGAGCCAGGACCATAGCCAGGAAGCCAGAGAGATCGTCACAACATTGAAGAGTAGAGCAAAGCCCTACCCCCCCCCCCCCCCCCCCCGCCGCTGGTTGGGGCCTGCGCGCTGGGGGCAGCTCCTGTGTTGAGCATCTGCCCCCTGGTGGTCAGTGTGCGTCATAGCAACCGGTCGTTCTGCCATTCAGTCGATTTGCATATTAGGGTTTTATATGGATAGATCATTCTAGGGAGAACGTCTGTATTAAGAGGGATTTCAAAGTTGCTGGAACGTGAAGCCCAGAGTAGCTTTCAGAGACTCTAAGGAGCCTCAGCGTGTAGATGTACAGCTGCAGGCAAGTTCCGAATGGAAGCACCCCACAGGCTCTCCAAGTGGCTTTCAACTTTCCCTGCAGTTTTCGGGTGGCCAGTTCATCCCAGCCCACCGGGGTCTCCCCAAAAGTTCCACACCTGGGAAACCTCGCAGTCCTGGGCAAACCCCAATGGTTGGTCATCCCACAAAGGATAGACGCACCCGATCTAGGTTGCCCTGACGACGCAATTGATGGATAATGGAGAAGGAAAAGTTAGAGATTTGAGAGAAGGCGTTTACACCTCCCTCAATAATAAATTCCCATAGCAACACCCGCTGAAGTCAGAATAAAAGAGTTTCTAATTCTCTTCTCACTGATGGTGCGCACTCAAGCTATCCAAAATGGTAGCTACTAGCTACCTGCGGCTACTGAGCACTTGAAATGTGTGTCTGAATTGAGTTTTGCTGGGGAAATCCAGTGTAAAACAACTGCTTGATTTGAAGACTTGCTACCAAAAAAAAAATTGTTAAGTTTCTCATTAATACAGGACAGGGCAAAAGTAGCTTTATAGTTATGAGTACGAAAAACAGTTTATTCTTGTATTATTTATTAATTGTATTATTTTTCATATGAACTGTAAACCTACTTTTGCTCCACTCTTATGCTTTATATCGATTACATGTTGAAATGATAATATTTTCGATATTTTGGGTTCACTTAAATGTATTATTAGAATTAATTTCACCTGTTTCTTTTTTATTTTAATGTGGCTGTTAAATTTTTTAAATGACATGTATGGCTCACCCTGTGTTTCTCTTGGACAATGCTCTTATAAAACGACTAGAGTCCCGGTGCATGAAATTTGTGCATGGGTAGGGTCTGTAGGACTGGCTGGCAATCAGGGCCGATCTGTGGGGCGACCAGCAGGGTGATCGGGGCCCCTGCTTGCACCCGCCTTGGCTGACCTGGCACCACCCATACACCAACCCTGCCTCCTGCCGCCAGTTGGGGCCTGCAGGCTGGGAGCAGTCCTGCGTTGAGCATCTGCCCCCCGGTGGTCAGTGCACGTCATAGCGACTGGTCATTCTGCCATCCAGTCGATTTGCATATTAGGGTTTTATATAGATAGATAATTCTAGAGAGAACGTCTGTATTAAGAGGGATTCTCTTTGTTTGCTTGCTGTTGCTTACCAAACCAACTTAGACATTAATTAGTTAAAATTATGCAAATCATGCATAGGCCTGGGAGGAGGTTTCCAGTGGGAACTGCGTTGCCTTGTAGGTGTTGCCTTGGAGCTGTTTAAGGCAGAAATGCTGCCCAGAACACACTCATGCTTTCTTGTGACCATGATTCCAGGCCAAGCTACAGCACATATAAAAATAACACTGATGAGTTCATTATTCTGAACTTATGGCCAAATGGCCTGCTGGCTCCTTCCATATAGTTTGAATCTTTTATGACCAGAAGATACAAAACACATTTTTAAAAACAGTAACTTATGCAATCCCAGTGATTTTTTTAAACTTTTGGGAATTGAGCAACTTTTGGCTCTCCAAAGATGGTGATGATGCTATGCCTTATGTTTGTATAAATTTTTATATTTTCCAAGTTCCCTACAGTTTTTCTTTTGTTGTTTCCATTTGAATGTGACTAGATGTCCCTCCAAGACAATCTGAGCTTTTGCTTTGTGCACATTTTGTGGGCGAGGGTTGTCCCAAGTCTTCTCATTCCTGCTTAGTGTTCTTTTGGCTACAGCAGTGGTTTGATGGAGCCAGATCCTACCCACTCATGAAAGCCAGTCAGGCACATCTATTCACAACATAGCATTCACATCACAGTGCTGGCTTGAAATTGGCCATGGTATGAGTATTTATACCATGGTAATTGGCAAATGCTACGAATCAGGTTTGTTTATTTTTTGTTGTTGTTGTTTTTCTGGAGAGGCAGTTCCTAAACATTTACTAGCACACTGCTAGGTATACATCCAAAATTAGAGAACTTCAGGATTAAACGACATGAGCTAGAAAACATGGGCAAATACACAAATTCGTCGAGTTCAACAACTGAATTCTGTAGAGATAAGCCCCTTAAAGTCAAATGACTCATGCTATCTTTGGTTTGTCCACTGTAAGGAATGATGATGCTCCTTCTTTACCTAGATAAGGAGAGGCCAAAACTACTTAAACCTGACTAGCACTCCTTCTGAAAAGATGAAAATCACTCTCCCGGCTCCAGCACTCCTTCTAAAAAGATGAAAATCACTCTCCCGGCTCCAACACAATTGTTTGTTCTGTCTTTCTGTTCTCTCTCTCTCTCTCTCTCTCTCTCTCTCCCCCCCTCTCTCCCTCCCTCCCTCCCTCCCTCTTCCTCCTCCTTTACCCCTCCCTCTCTCTCGTTCTCCCATTCTATTCCTCTTTGACTTTCTGTGTTTATCTTTGTCTGCCTTTGCCTGTGTGTCTTGTAGGGAAGGAAAAATAATTTTCTGAATTCTTAGCTGAGACTCCGATAATACAAACCATTAACAAGAGAAAAACAAACAAGCTTATTAACATACACTGAGTGGCCAGATTATTATGATCTCTGAAAGCATAATAATCTGGCCACTAAGTATATCTATATATCTATATCTATATATCTATATCTATCTATATCTATATATATATATATATATATATATATATATATATATATATATATATATATTAGAGGCCTGATGCATGAATTTGTGCATGGGTGGGGTCCGGCCAGCCTGGCCAGGGGGAGAGGACATGGGCATTGGCTGGCCTGCCTGCTGGTTGAACTCCTGGTCGAGGGGGCAATCTGCATATTAGCCTTTTATTATATAGGATAGACACTGAGTGGCCAGATTGTTATGAGTTCAGAGATCATAATAATCTGGCCACTCAGTGTATATGCCTCATACATACATGGGAGACACCTAGGGAAAATTGAGTTACTTCCTGAGGTGGCTTAGAATTCAGGCTTAGCCCTAACCGGTTTGGCTCAGAGGATAGAGTGTTGGCCTAAGGACTGAAGGGTCCGAGGTTGGATTTTGATCAAGGTCAAGTACCTCGGTTGCAAGTTCAGGCCCCGGCCCTGGGCTGGTCAGGGCTGGTGTGGGAGGCAACCAATTGATGTATCTCTCTCACATTGATGCTTCTCTCTCTGTCTCTCCTCCTCCCTTCCACTCGCTCTAAATATCAATGGAAAAATATTCTCTGGTGAGGATTACCAAAAAAATAAATAATTCAGGCTTAAATACCACCTTAATAGGAAAAGGGGAGGAGAGATGTAGGCCTCTAGGGAGAAGAAAGGCTTTTTAGGAAAGAAGAACCGGCCCTTAGATTAGAAGAATAGATGGGAGGTTTGATAGTTTGTGACAGAGTGTATCTGGGTGAGGTGTTGACTTCTAGTCTCCTCTCCTGTGACGAGAGTCCGTGTTCCCTGGTTGAGGGCACTCCTGGGATGGGGACTTAGGACCATGGAGTTCTTTTTGGAGGGTCTGTCTTGAGGCAGCTAAGGGGGGTTCAGGGAAAGTCTCCTCTTGCATCTGCTGTTTCTCAAGTGTCTGAGCTTAAAATAGTCAACATTCCAAAGCAGCATCTTTGGGGGTGGCTTGTCCTGAACCCCTGCAGTCATATTTCGGTGGCATATTCTGCTGCCCTTCGGCCTCGGTCATCCGTACACAAATACACCATTTTCACTGCATAGGTCACTATAGGACAGTGGTCGGCAAACTCATTAGTCAACAGAGCCAAATATCATCAGTACAACGATTGACATTTCTTTGGAGAGCCAAATTTTATAAACTTAAACTTCTTCTAACGCCACTTCTTCAAAATAGACTCGCCCAGGCCGTGGTATTTTGTGGAAGAGCCACACTCAAGGGGCCAAAGAGCCGCATGTGGCTCGCGAGCCGCAGTTTGCCGACCACGACTATAGGCTAGAGCTAGGAACTCAGCAAACCCAATCACACCAATGCAACGCCTTCACCCAGTAAAAGCTGGGATAAAATGCTTCATTTTCTTTCGGGGGGAAAACAATCAAGCACTAAATTCACTGGCGAGGGGGAAATCTTTAAAACCAGCAAAGAAGGGAGATGTGGGAGGTAAACGTCTATGTGTACCTAAAAGGAAATCACTTGAATCGTCTGCCGTTGTCTCCTATCAAATCAAGCCCACTGTTTCTCAATTACTTCATTATTTCCCCACAAGAGAGCCCGATTAGCTAATCACAGGGATTTCAGATTGTGCTTACTAACTCAAGTTTCTTGACAGTCGCTGGAAAAGCGCTGCTCTAAGGCAAACTGTTCTAAATGAGAGCCTTGGGGGTGGGGGTCGTTGTCTTTTCAGCCATCCCCTCCCTTCCCACACATCAGTGAACTAAGCAAAATGCTTGCCAGATGGTTCTAACTCTGAACCTTGCTTAATTCTGAAGTTCACATATTAGAGAGCCTAGAAATCAGTTGGTGCTGAAAAAAAAATCACCCAAGAACCAGAGGTCTCTGACTAAGCCATCAGCCCAGAAAAGTACGGCCAAGTGTTTTATTACAATGCTTTTGTTCAGAGCTAACCTTGAAAAATTAGGAGATTTCCAGTAAACATTCAGATTTGGGGAATTTTCCTTTTTTTCTTGAAAGGATAGATGACTGACTTTTAGAGAGAAAGGGAGGGAGGCAGGGAGAGAGAGAAACATCGATGTGAGAGTACAACATGGATCGGCTGCCTCCTGCATGTCCCCTCCTGGGGACCAAGCCCACAACCCGGGCATGTGCCCTGACCGGGACTCGAACTGGCAATCTTTTGGTGCACAGACGACGCGCAACCAGCTGAGCCACACCGGCCAGCGCTGGGGATTGCCTTTAGGACTCAGCAGCTGACACACGGGGTGAGTGCTCCCTTAAAGCGAGAATAGACAGAGCTTCGATCGTTGCCCTGGAGACGCTTAAGTTTGCAACCCTGCAATAGAACAAAAAAATGCATCTATCACCCTGAACTGGTAGGAGCTAAAGGAATAAGTCATGTCATGTGGCTTTTTGCAGTCTCCAAACCTGCTTGTTCAGTGGCTTTTGTTCCCAACAGGCCCCTAACCCATCCATGCTCCAGAATTATGGTTCCGGGTCCACTGCCCCCCTCTGCAATCAAAGGTTCTGCAGGCCAATAGCTTTCTCATGACTCCCTTGGTGGCACCATGTGCCGTGAACTGATGAAAGGCTGTTTATCACCTATTTTTCCCACTTCGTGTGGACATTCATGCATGTAGTTGCAGCAATATACACTGAGTGGCCAGATTATTATGATCTCTGAGCGCTTAATAATCTGACCACTCAGTGTGTGTGTGTGTGTGTGTGTGTGTGTGTGTGTGTATTAGAGGGCTGGTGCATGAATTCGTGCATGGGTGGGGTCTGGCCAGCCTGACCAGGGGGAGGGGACATGGGCAGTTGGCCAGCCTGCCTGCTGGTCGAACTCCTGGTAGAGAGGACAATATGCATATTAGCCTTTTATTATATAGGACTAGAGGCCCAGTGCATGATTGAATCATGCACGTGTAGGGTCCCCTACACACTTTCGCTTTTCGTGGTGGAGCTGGGTGCCTGTCCGCTGGTGCACCAGGCCTTTCAGAAGCCTCCGGCGCGGCAGAGGCTTCTGAAAGGCCTAGTGCCGGAGCAGACAGGCACCCAGCTCCCACGCTTTTGATGGTCCGCGGCCGCTGAGTGGGGCTACCCTGCTGTTGAGAGGCGCAGGGGGTGGGACTCCCGCCCCCTGCGCCTCTCAATGGCCGCTGAGGGGGGCTGCCGCGGACACCTGGCTACCCTGACGTTGAGAGGCGCAGCTGGGTGTCCGAGGCAGGCCCCCTCAGCGGCCGCGGATCTGGCGGTTGAGAGGCACAGGGGGCGGGAGTCCCGCCCCCTGCGCCTCTCAACAGCAGGGTAGCCCCCCTCAGTGGCAGCGGATCCGTGCCTCTCAATGACCGGATAGGCCACCCCGAGTCCCGCCCCCCAGCCTCCCGCCGCCCAATCGTGGGCGTAGCGGAGTGATGGTAATTTACATGTTACTCTATTATTAGATAGGATAGACACTGAGTGGCCAGATTATTATGCGTTCAGAGATCATCATCATCTGGCCACTCAGTGTAAATGCATCTGACTCTCTGGTGTGGCCCCCGCCCCTGATGGTGGTGGTTGGTCACATACAGCACAGGTGCCACATTACCTTTCAACAAACCCCACTCCCGCGGCCTCACCGTAGCAGCCCTGAGAGTAAGCACTTGCATCAGGGTCATCATTTGGGAGGCACTAGAAAAGTGGTCGCTGTGAAACAATTAGAGTCACAGGGTTACCATTTGCTAAGAAGTTCACGAATCGGGGGGCGGGAGTCAGGAATGGGAAAATGACAGTATTGCGGCTGAAGGTGGAATACAAGTGCTGGCCCACGGTGGCAAGAAGAGGGAGGGGGTTTTAAGCACAACGTAGTCTAATATCCCATTTGAAGTTGCTTGCTATACTGGGCTGTGATGTCATCCATACACACACTCACACACCACCACCAGCACCATTGCCCAAAGCATTCAGGGAAGTCTGTTACAAGCAGAACCTTGCGTTGGGAGCACTACTTGGATGGAAAGGGAAGCAGGACCACCCGGTGCAGAAGAGAGTGGCCATGAGCAGGGAGGAGGGAATGAATAGCAGAGAGAGTCCATGGATTCAGCAGAGCCAGGAGTGTTCAAAGGGACGGACACTGGGCTTTCAAAATGACATGTGAATTTTCACTGCAGCCTCAGAAAGTGAGCTGGGGGACCAGGGGACTTCTGGGGCCGACACTTGGGCTGTTCATGCAGAAAGCAGCATTTCAGAAGCAGTGTCACCGTGTTTGTAAAATCTTTTATTTTTAATACCGTATTTTCCGGCGTATAAGACGACTGGGCGTATAGAAGATTTTCTTGGGTTAAAAAGTCATCTTATATGCTGGAAAATACGGTATATTTTTATTGATTTCAGAGAGGAAGGGAGAGGGGGAGAGAGAGAAACATCAATGATGAGAGAGAATCATGGATTGGATGCCTCCTGCACCCCCCACACTGGGGATCGAGCCCGCAATCCGGGCATGTGCCCTGACTGTGAATCAAACCGTGACCTCCTGGTTCATAGGTCAAAGCTCACCCACTGAGCCACACCGGCCGGGCTAAAATCTTTAATATTTCCACTTCACCACACTGAAGGATCAGCCTCCCCTCCTTAGTGCTTTGAAAGTACTTTAAACACATTTAACTGTAACACTAGCTTGTCTTTGTGTATGTGTACATCTGTACAGTATATGTTTTAATATGCGTGTGTATCCATAGTTTTCTGAACTAGGCTAAAAATTTCTCAAGGCAGATACAATTTTTTCATTTTTCATCTTTGTTATTCCAAATTCTCATGCATGCCCTAACCGGTTTGGCTCAGTGGATAGTCAGCCTGTGGACTGAAGGGTCCCGGGTTCGATTCCGGTCAGGGGCATGTACCTTGGTTGCGGGCACATCCCCAGTGGGGCATGTGCAGGAGGCAGCTGATCAATGTTTCTCTCTCATCGATGTTTCTAACTCTCTATCCCTCTTTCTTCCTCTCTGTAAAAAATCAATAAAATATATTTTAAAAAACCAAAAAACAAATTCTCATGCAGTGTCGAGAACACAATGTTTGTCAAATGGCTCACGAAGTCAGCTTGATTCCACCCATCTTCATTTTACCCCCTCCTCCTCCCCCCCACCCCCCGCCGTCCCAGTCCCCATCCCCAAGGACCAGAAAGTCTAGCCCCAGAAGGACCGAGGGCCTCTCCAGCGAGTCATGGCCAAGGCCGCGTCCCTCAAGCTGGCTCTGCCCTGCCGGCAGCTGCCTGAGGCCCCGGATTATTGGACCCGTCCCATCTGGTCACGATCTTATAAAATAGCTCCGCAAATCATGGGTCTGTCTCTCAGGGTCTTCAGTTTGGATGCCGATCCACGCTAGTGGTTTCTGTGGTTCGTCCTCGGATTCATTTAGTCCCTCTCGCTGTAGCTCCACTTTACCCCTCCTTCCCCCTAAGAACTTGAACACTTTCTGTTCCTTTTGTCCCCATTTCAGCTCTCCTCTGGTTTAGTCTCTTTGCACCATTGTTCTTGGTCCACTGCAAATAATTCATCTTCGAGAGCAACATTCGCTCACTCATTCATTGGTTTACGTAGCAAGTATTAGCACCTACCATGTGCTAACGAAAGGAGTAAGAAACACGCCCTAGCCGGTTTGGCTCAGTGGATAGAGCATTGGACTGTGGACTGAAAGGTCCTGGGTTCGATTCTGGTCAAGGGCACATGCCCTGGTTGCGGGCTCAATCCCCAGTAGCGGGCGTGAAGGAGGCAGCTGATCAATGATACTCTCTCATCATTGATGTTTCTCTCTCTCCCTCCTTCCTCTCTGAAATCAACAAAAATATATTTTTTTAAAAAAGAAGAGCCTTGACCGGTTTGGCTCAGTGGATAGAGTGGCGGCCTACGGACTGAAGGGTCCCAGGTTCGATTCCGGTCAAGGGCATGTACCTTGGTTGCGGGCACATCCCCAGTGGGGGGCATACAGGAGGCAGCTGATCGATGTTTCTCTCTCATTGATGTTTATAACTCTCTATCCCTCTCCCTTCCTCTCTGTAAAAAAAAAAAATCAATAAAATATATATTTTTTAAAAAGAGTAAAAAAACATAGACCTGGTCCCTGCTTTCATGGACCTTACGGTTTTACAGGAAAGTCAGGCATGAAGCAAATAACTATGTACACAAATGGGCGTGTGGTTGCCAAGCAAACAAGAAAGAAACAGAAATTCTATGAAAGCTTGTGGTGAAGGGGGTGAGGGGTGGGCACGACTAAGGAACTGAGCAGTCAGTGTGGGCTGGGCCCAGAAGCAGGATGATGAGGAAACGGGGGCCAGATGCGGGCTCTTGTCATCACGCTAAGGATGCCTGTAAATGAGAATGCTCCGATGTCCCGCAAAAGGGAGGTCATCTGTTATGCATGGAATTACTGAACGCACTGCTCCCTCTGGAAGGAAGACCTGAGAATAGAAACTCACTTCGTGCATTTGTTTCCTGTGTAATTGCCACAGATTTGCTTTCCTCCTGTGAAGGGAGAGTCTAGAAAATTATCATCGAGCTTGCTCTAAAAATGTTCTGTTTAGTCCCAGTGTGTTAGAAATGCTCAATAGGAAGAGGGTTGAAAAGTCACTTAGCACCCTCTTAAGAGTCAGCAAGGCCTGAGCAGACTAAAATGCTAACTGTAGCAAAACGGAGACTCCCTGCTAATTGCCTATTGATCGAGGAAGGGAAAGAGAAGGAAAGGAAGCCAGTTATTAGCATCTTTGCTAAAATAGTTTCTTTTCCCGATTGGAAGGTCATTCTGACGACGTGAGACCCAAGCATTTTATACATGCAGCGTGACCGTGCTGCAGTTTAGTGGACATTGGAGCTGGAAGATGCACATGCCTACCTTCCCTGGGGCTGAGCAAGCTTTGTAACACAACCCTTCCACTTATAAAGATGTGCCAGTGCCCTAGCCAGTTTGGCTCAGTGGATAGAGCATCGGCCTGCGGACCAAAGGGTCCCAAGTTCGATTCCGGTCAAGGGCACGTACCTCGATTGCAGGCTCCTCCCAGGCCCATGTCCTGGTCAGGGCATGTGCAGGAGGCAACCAATTGATGTGTTTCTCTCCCATCGATATTTCTCTGTCTTTCCCTTTCTCTTCCACTCTCTCTAAAATCAAAGGAAAAATATCCTCAGGTGAGGATTTTTTTAAAAAAGATGTGTCAGGGAGGAAATCCTGGCTGAAAAGTTTGATCATGTTAAAGAACATTTTAATATCCTAGCTTCTGCTGAGTCTTTGTGCTGCTGGGGCCTAAGATTCGGTGTTGGAGACTTTTATTGCTGGCATTGTCTGGCTGTGCACAGTATGCCCCTACAGCTTGCATGCGGGGAGCAAAGCTGCTCTGATTAATAAAGTAAAAGTCAATCACCACGGAGGGCCAGGGAACTCGATGTGAATTACATTGCCTTTAGGAAAATGCTTCTCTTCCTTAAAATGTATCTGAAATATATTGCCTATAATCAACTTTGTTCGTCCTTGGGAGATGTGCCTTGTTCAAGAGCTTTTTTTTTTTTTTCTATCTCCAAATTTTTCAGTTACAGTTTACAGTCAATATTAATTTGTATTAGTTTCAGGTGTGTAGCATGTGATTAGACATTCATATACTTTACAAAGTGTTCTCCCTGATATTTCTGGTACTCACCCGGCGCCGTACATATTGCATTCTGCAATTACAGTATTGACTATATCTCCGCTGTAGTGCAAGAGCTGTTTTTATCTCATCCTAGCGGAGGGTGTCCTGTGAGTGCCAGAGTGGGTGTTACCATTCCAGACTGTCCCGTGAGGCCTTGCTGCCTCCTGGGCTGTTATTTGAACGGAGAAAGTTAGATTTGAGGAAACTGTTGTAGATTACTTTATTTTATATATGCTTACCCAGATGGACCCTATGAATAAACCAAACCTGTCCGGCCAGTGTGGCTCAGTGGTTGACTATCGACCCATGCGCCAAGAGGTTGCTGGTTCGATTCCCGGTCAGGGCACATGCCTGGTTACAGGCTCAATCCCCAGTAGGCAGCATGCAGGAGACAGCTGATCGCTGTTGCTGTTTCTCATCAATGTTTCTATCCCTCTCTTCCTCTCCCTTCCTCTCTCTCTAAAGTCAATAAAAACATACTTTAAAAAAAAAGGAAAAGAATAAACCAAACCATATGGATTAGGGTATAGATTACCTTGGAAGTAAGGGTGGCTAAGATTCATGCAATTAATAATTTAAAAAGGGCTCTCTGAGGCCTGACCAGTGTTGCTCAGCGGTTGACCATCGACCTATGAACCAGGAGGTCACGGTTCAATTCCCGGTCAGGGCACATGCCCAGGTTGTGGGCTCGATCCCCAGTGTGAGGCATGCAATCAATGACTCTCATCATTGATGTTTCTATCTCTCTCTTCCTCTTCCTTCCTCTCTGAAATCAATAAACACATTATTTTTAAATGAGGGAAGGGCAGAAGCTCTGGGAAGGGTCCCGAATTGGTTGGAAAATGAGAAAACAAGGAGAGAGAGAGACTCGGACTCTCCTCCCCTCTGAAAATAGAAGCGTGCTGTCACAGCCCTGACCTTGCTGGCTCTGAGATCCACTTCGCTCTCGCCCAGATTTTGTCTGACTTCCGAGCTCTGGTGGCATTGCTCATCCACGCGGTGAGGTGGACGCTGCGGCCCACTGCCTGGCTCTGAGCCCCTGGTCACTTAATTTGGGTAAATGATTCACACTCTCAGTGAATGCTCACTGACTGTAAAATAGGCTGCTGCTAACACCCACTTCAAAGAGTAGATGGGATGGAACAAGTTGCAACCTGGAAAGCCCAGACACAGTAAATGCTTTGTTAATGGGAGCTACTACTATTGTTCTTTGAATGAGTATTGATGGGGTGTCTGTTTTGTTTTGTTTTTTAATATATTTTTATTGATTTCAGGGAGGAAGGGAGAGGAGAGAGAGAGAGAAACATCAATGATGAGAGGGAATCATTGATCGACTGCCTCCTGCATGCCCCCTACTGGGAGGGGGGGTCGAGCCTGCAACCCGGGCATGTGCCCTTGACTGGAATCGAACCCGGGACCCTTCAGTCTACAGGCCAACGCTCTATTCACTGAGCCAAACCGGATAGGGCTGGGTGCCTATTATGTATAGCGTTAGACCATCTCTTTCACCAGTTATTCCAAGGCCACTCGCAAAATCATCACGTATGTCTCTACGTGACAATGTCATTGTGATGGCCTTAGTAATGTAGTGCTTGGCTGTCTTGATTTTTTTCTTATTAAAAAATGACTCAGTGCATCATAAAGTTCCATATTGATTGAAAATTACTGTAATTCGCTGCAATAGCACGTGGTGGGTGTGGTTCAGCTGCTTTATTTCCCTCTCCTCAAGAAGAACAAGTAAGATCCCCAACCCCTCATCTGTCATTAGGCGTGCACTCAGCCTCTTCAGAATGCCTGACCTGCAGTGGAAAACCACTCACATCCCTGGTGGTAGTCACCCCTTCTGCATGCTGACCATGAAATTCAACCTTATATTTATCCTTCATTTTCTGTCTCCCTTATATTTAAAACTAGAGTCATGATAATGGTTCCAGTATTTTAAAACATTTTGTCATAGTAACCCCGAGGGCCTAAAGCAAGCTATGAGATCTGATGATTATTACTCAGTTCGGGGCTATATATAACTCCTAACATAGCACCCTCACTGCTCAATCTGGTGGCTCCCAGATTACATTCTCAGCTATATTTCTGTCTTGGCTTTACAGAATCCCTCACCTATTGCATTTCGGCAAAGATCGGCTTAAAGCAGTTCTTCTCAAACTGTAATGTGTACACAACCCCCTGGCGATCTAGTTGAAGTTCCGGTTCTGCTTCAGTAGGTCTGGGGTGGGGCCCGAGTGTCTGCGCTTCTGACCGCTCCCTGGTAATGCCCGCGCTGCAGGTCAAAGGCCCACACTTTGAGTGGAAAGGATTTAAAGGACAGATGCCAAAAGCAGCTACACAATGAGGCTTAGATGAGCCTCTTGAGAGATCCCAAGCCACTCTCAGCTGTGAAGTCAACACTCAATGCTGAAATTCAACCCTGGCTGCTCTGTGAGCACCATCTGTCATGGTGTTGCCTAAACAGGTGTCCTATGGCTGATGGTCCCTGAGAAAGGGTGTTGGCCTCTTCCATAATCAGCCTTTTAAAAGCAAAAGCTGTTCGCCCTAGCTAGTTTGGCTCAGTGGGTAGGGTGTCAGCCTATGGACTGAAGGGTCCCGGGTTCGATTCCAGTAAAAGGCACATGCCCAGGTTGTGGGCTTGATCCCTAGTAGGGGGCATGCAGGAGGCAGCCAATCAATGATTCTCTCTCATCATTGATGTTTTTCTCTCTCTCCCTCTCCCTTCCTCTCTGAGTTCAATTGTGTGTGTGTGTTCAAAAGCTGTCTTCAAGCCAAAGAAGATTCGCTTCCTATTTATGGCTGTGAAAAATCGAGGTTTGAGGGTGAGGATGTGAGGAAGTTAAGAAGAAATTATATCATTGATCCTGTATTTATTCTCAGAAAATATTAGGCATCCTAACCCCCAGCTCTGATCTGGAGATTGTGTTTCCTGAGGGCATGTTTTCTCCCCTGCCAAGAACCACACATGACCACAGATGGGCCCAGAGATGGCTTTGAGTTTCAGAGCCCATACTAAGTGGTTGAAAAAACGCCCTATCAAGTCCATGGGTTGAATCGTTTGTACGACACACATTGCTTGGCCCCAACCAGAGTTCCTGACTCGGTAGGTTTGCCTGGGAAGTTGTGTTTTGTTAAGTTTTCAGGTGATGCTGCTGCTGCCGGGCCAGAGACCACACTCTGAGAACCCCGAATTTATTATCTTTAGCATTCTGCAAAAGTGGACTTTCTTATAAGCCCTAAGTGTCTAAGAAGGAAAATGAATGGGTAAGTGTAGGTCCAATGCATACCAGGCTTTTTACCTAAATCTTTGGCAGAGAGAGTGGGAGCAGAAAAGCAAGGCTGAGATGTGACTTTGGGATTTGGATCAGGGAGAAACCCCAGTTGCAAAACCCTGTTCCTTTTCGAAGGTACTAGATTGAAAGTCAGAGCTAGCAGCAAGAGGCAAATTATTCTCTTCTTTGGAATATTAAGTGTGATGTCATTAACGATGACTAGCTGTTTTAGGTATAAAAACTGTGAAGCAGGAGAAGTTAGAAGGAGCAAGCCCTGAGAGGTCTACAGCTTGGTGGCAATAAGAAATCAAAGATATTCTGAAAGTTGCCCTAGCCAGTTTGGCTCAGTGCATAGAGCGTTGGCCTGCGGACTGAAGGGTCCCGGGTTCGATTCTGGTCAAGGACACATGCCTGGGTTTTGGGCTCGGTCCCCAGTAGGGGGCATGCAGGAGGCAGCCAATCAATGATTCCCTGTCATCATTGATGTTTCTATCTCTCTCTTCCTCTCCCTTCCTCTCTGAAATCAATAAAAAAATATATATTTTTAAAAAATTCTGAAAGTAGAAAACAAAAGTTCATGTAGAGATTGTCAGCAGATGGGTCCAGCGAGCGGAGTCCTTGGTCAAGTCATGTTCCCTGTTTTCTTTCTTTTAAAAAAATATATATATTTATTGATTTCAGAGAGGAAGGGAGAGGGAGAGAGAAACATCAGTGATGAGAGAGAATCATTGATCGGCTGCCTCCTGCACGCCCCATACTAGGGACCGAGCCCACAACCTGGGCATGTGCCCTTGACCGGAATCAAACCCAGGACCCTTCAGTCCATAGCTCGAGGCTCTAGCCACTGAACCACACTGCCTAGAGCTCCTATTTTCTTAATGGCTCCCTGTCCTTTGAACCTGCCACTCGATGACATAGAGAAATCTTGTTAGCAACAGGTTGAACTATCTCACTTATGTCTCTGCAGCTCAGCAATCTCAGCCAGATGAGAGTTTCTCTTTCCCAGTAGTTAAAGCTCAGGACCAGGGATTGGCTTTGGTGGGACTGACTTTTGGTTGGTGCCTGTCCTCAGGTCATTCACTCCCATGGATGGGCTACCCTGGGATTGTCTCTGGTTGCTTGGGCTGGTGTCAACCTTTCCCATACCCCTTGGACTGGGAGTGGCAAAGGAGTGGTCCCTAGAAGACAACCAGGAGGAACGGAAGCTAGGACATCCAACCCAAAGTGTCCAATGCTAGCCTTCATTTTCAGAGTCCTCAGGTTTGGGGCCAGCATGCAGAGGGCTCTGAATGGCAAGAGAATGAGAAAGATCTGGAATATTTCTGTTACTAGTGGAGAGCTAATAACAAGGGTTTGGAGCCGCATAATGGTATAATGAAGTAGTAAATTGTGAAAGAATTAATTGAATTGGTTTTATAAGGAAGCTTAAAAAGCAGGGAAACCATTTAAGGGACCACTGAAATGGGTCAGAAGTAGGATGCCGTGGAAAAGGACTCTGATGCTCACGGGAGGAGAAGTACGTGGCAGACCATTTTGTAACTCTAGGAATTTGGTAGACATGTTAGGGACAGATGTCAACTCCATGCATGTACTCCCCTGGGCTGGAGTTTAGATCTTCCATGGGCACTTGTACTCTCTTGCACCCCAAACTCCTGTCCCCTCTTCCTTCGTGTTGGCCCAGGCTCAACTGCATCACCAGTGTATACACGCTTCTGTCCCATTTCTGCCTTGCAGAGGTGTTTACCTTATTTTAAGTATGGCCTTATGTTTTTTAAATTTTATTTTTCTGTAACTTAATTTGAAATGTTTGGAACTAAGAAGTCCTCAAGCTACAAACTTAACGATGCCATCTTGACCAAAAGTTTGCCCACTTGCTCATCTTAAACATTTCCCAGGCATTTCCTATGTTCCAGTCCTGCTTGCCCAGTATTGCTGCTTTGTCTCTCAGTAGTAAAGGGAAAAGTAGAGAAACTAGGTAGTAAAGTAAAATGTGTATATTTTACATTATTAAAACTACAGTTGGCCCTAGCTGGTTTGGCTCAGTGGATAGAGCATCAGCCCGCGAACTGAAGGGTCCCAGGTTTGACGCCAGTCAAGGGCACATGCTCAGGTTGCAGGCTGGATCCCAGTAGGGGGGTGTGCAGGAGGCAGCCGATCAATGTTTCTCTCTCATCATTGATAGTTTTTATCTCTCCCTCTTCCTTCCTCTCTGAAATCAATAAAAATATTTTTTTAAAAATACCGTGATTAGAACCAGAGCTGTAACCAATCATTAAAGTAATTTTCAAAGCGTACTCTGTGAATTATGAATAATTGTGCTGACGGGAATAAGGAGGGCATGGAGAATTTTATTAAAAACTAGAGGCCCAGTACATGATTGAATCATGCACGTGTAGGGCCCCCTACACGCTTTCGATCGCGGGGGAGCCTGGTGCCTGTCCGCTGGTGCACCCAGAGGCCCCTTCAGCTCGCTGCCCCAGAGGCCCCTTCTGTTCCGCAGCACAGCCATGGTGCAGATGCTGGCCCAATCGGCTACCCCGGCCACCCCGAGTCCCGCCCCCTGCGCCTCCCACTGGCCCAATCGTGGGCGTAGCAGAGTGATGGTAATTTACATATTACCATTTTATTAGGTAGGATGTGAAAAGCTTATGCTTTTCATTAGTGGAGGAATAAGACCACCGCGGTGTGTCCTGGGAGGGAGGGACAAGTGCCAATCAGAACCGCCACTGAGTTTATTGTTTTTTTTAAAATATATTTTATTCATCTTTTACAGAGAGGAAGGGAGAGGATAGAGAGTTAGAAACACCGATGAGAGAGAAACATCGATCAGCTGCCTCCTGCACACCTCCTACTGGGGATGTGCCCGCAACCAAGGTACATGCCCTTGACCGGAATCGAACCTGGGACCTTTCAGTCGACAGGCCGACGCTCTATCCACTGAGCCAAACCAGTTAGGGCTGAGTTTGTTCTTTTATCATCATTTGGTTGGGAGTCACACTGTGATTTTCAGACGGATGCTGACGGGATGTAATGCCCGGGGCACTGGACCGCTGCCCCGCTGCCTCCCCATCAGTGTCGTGGACTTTTGCTGTCTGGTTCTACAAGATGCCTGCGTGGGCGAGCCTCAGTGGAGGCAAAAGCTGGATAGGTTATATTGTGGGAGTACTTTTGCAAATGTGGCATTTCAGCAGCCTGGAGAATTACCAAGGCAGAAGAGATGAGCCTGCAGGCGAATGTAATTGCTTTTACAGAATGAGCAATTCGGAATTCCAAGCGTCAGATGAGGTTCTTCTCTAATTCCTCAGGTGTTTAGACGGGCTACTTTCACTTGGAAATCTTCACTTAGATGAAAGAATTAGAGCTGATTTCGAGTTTCTTGAAGTTTTTTTCTTTTTAATTACAGAGGTGCTAGAGGCTGAAAAAATATTCAAAAAACAGTCCTTTGGAAATTATAAAATGCAAGCCTGCTGCTTGTTGAATTCATTGTCATCTCATCTTTTAGGGCAGCTTGTTTTTTGTTTTTGTTTTTAAAATATATTTTAATTTATTTCAGAGAGGAAGGGAGAGGGAAAGAGAGAGAGAAACATCAATGATGAGAGAGAATTGTTGAGCGGCTGCCTCCTGCATGCCCCACACTGGAGATCAAGCCCGCAACCCGGGCATGTGCCCTGCCCTGGAATCAAACTGTGACCTCCTGGTTCATAGGTCGATGCTCAACCACTGAGCAATGCCAGCCAGGCCTAGGGTAGCTTGTTAAAAGAGCTTACAGTCCATTTCCTGTGGATATAATATGTCTATGATTATATCTATAACTACAGCAGTGGTTCTCAACCAGGGGGAATTTTGCCCCCCAGGGGACACTTGGGAATGTCTGGAGACATTTGTGGCAACAGGGAGAGGGCTCTTGGCATCCAGTGAGTAGAGACCAGTGAGTATTCAACCACTGAGCCAGGCCAGCTGAGCTAAGAAACTTCAAATAGGAAGGAGTAAATCACCATTGTTTCTTAGAAGTTCATTGAGGGAATCTAGCCACTAATGATCTAGTATTGTTTTCTTTTTCTCTGTAAAAGTCTTTAAATCATTTTTGGAGTAGGCATTGGAACGCATTTACTCCCAGTTCTACTCATGTAGACAGGGAAGGTCACCTTGCTCCCAGGCAGGGGAGAATGAGGACAACAGATCTCAGGGTTTGGGGGCCACGGATGCTTGGGGAGTGTCCCCAGGGTGCAACCTCAGAGTCATGGCAAGGGTGCAGCTGGGGAGGGGGCTGCCGCCTGGGATTAGACAGGACCTGAGGCACAGGTGGCTCCTAATGAACCCTGAGCTAGAAAAGCCAGCAATCCCATTCACGCCCACCTCCCACACCTGCAGGGGACACGGCGCTTGGGCACATTTCCCCCCTTTATGCTTACTTGGATTGGCACTTGAATCAAAATGTCAGGAGGTGGGAAACAGGAAATCTGAAGACAGTGGAACCTAAGGGATTTTTCCCCTTAGACTCCAGACTCCGTGGGGTGCATGCATTCTGAGAACTGCAGCCTAGCTCGGAAATTCTCGCCCCAGCGCCGCCTTGGAGAGAAAAATCTCTTTGAGCCACGGTTCATGGCTGTAAGCAGGGGCCACTCCGCCAATGCCAACACGATGGCCGTAGCACAGACGGGACAGGCAGGTCTGTCCCTGGGGCAAGAAGTTCCACCTGTGTCCCATGGCCATTGGAGGAAACGGGGAGGGTGACAAGGCCTGGATGACTCCTGCCCACACCTGGGAACCTTGGTGAGGCTTGCCTGTAGTTTGCGTCACACAAGCCCCAAGGGACTCTGGGAGTGACTCCATAAGGGAGTGTTGGCCAAACCATAATTATGCCGACTTTCACCAGTTGGGGGTTAGAATGCCCGGATTGAGCATCCTCGTGGCATAGCTGTAGGTTTGAACTGGTCTGAAATACTCGAGTGCTGAGAATCTTATGGGTGGGTAGGAAAATGGTTTTGTTTCTTCCCTCCCTCCCTCTCTCCATACACCTTTCCCTGTTCTCCCCTCCCCTCCAGAGAATAATATCTTAGGAAACTTGAAATTCCTTAGGAAACTACTTATGGGAAAGAACAGCTATGTAAAATGACATTTCAGTATTTACCATTCTATAGGGTAGAGACTATTAGGGAATAGGATGGAGAAGTTGAAGGTATTTTTGAAAATCTTGTTATGTAAATCACGTGTTTCATAATGTACTTCTGTTTCAAAATATATTAAATCATTAATTAGCATTTTGTCACCAGAAGACATTTAATAAGCTCTCAATGGGGGCCTAGCATTTTGCCAGACCGGATGCATATTTATTCACGACAAGTAAACATGAAAATCCTCCCTGCGACCTTTATCAAATGCCATGATGTTTCACTCTCCGTGAAATCGAAATATCCCTTATCCGGAGTTTAATTTGTCCTCACCATTGAGAGCAGGTGTATGGTTGAAGAGACAAAACACACAGCTTGGAGGCGGGCAGCTCTGATTCCAGATCCCACCATTAGCTTGCACCTGCAGGGAGCTGCCTTTTCTTGGTACAGAAACATCCGGATTTTATCCCAATATGACACCCAGATCTTTGCTTCCTCTAGTTGCCTTCCAAGGAAATGAAGGGGAAAGCAAGTATACCCCAAATCCAACCACTTCTTCCCACTCCCCTGGGCCACCCTGGTCCCAGGCACAGTCCTCTCTGGTAGACTAATATAGAGGGCCGCCTGGGAAGGCACATGGACATTTTTTAAATTGTCAGCTGAGCCTGAGGCGATTGGCAGAGCCGCATCCAGGTTACACGCTCCCCCCCCCCCCCCCCCCGCCCCCAAGAAGGCAGGGGATGTTATTCAGTTCTGACTTACCCTTGTCCAGGTGTTGGCAGGGGTGGGACTAGATATGTAAATCTAGGAATGCTAGGGCCTACTTAAGAATGCAAATAAGCTCCTTTGATCCTATAAAAATAAACTCGCTGTGAGTCATGGCTCGATGCCTCTCCATCAGAGAGAATGGCGTCCCACCTAGCTCCCAGCTTTTATTTCTGTTTCTGCGTCTTGGTCTCTTTCTTTCTTTAATTTCTTAATCCCCAGCTCCTCCACTCAGCAACCGGACCAGTTCCTTTTCCGTGATGGACGCAGAAAAGAGAGAAACACCCCCCCCCCTCTACAGACTAATGCCAGGGTTTCCTCATGGGTCTCCCTGTCTCTGCCCTGGCCCCCTGCAACCTCCTCTCCACCAGGCAGGCAGAGCAGTGATCTGAAAAAGGAAGAAAGCCCATGCCATGCCTCTGTCCAGAAGCCCACACTGGCTCCCCCTTACACTCGGAGCCCATTTTCCATCTTTGGGTCCTCCCTCCTCCAGGCCTTTGCATATGCCATTCCCTCTCCCTGGCAGGCCTTTCCTACCTAGCCGGGCAGCTGCAAGACCACTCACCAAATAGGCCTTGGCCTTCCTGCTTCCCGGGGCAGCCCCCCCCCCACTGCCACAGCACTCCCTAGGCTCCTGCCCCTGCAATAGTTTCTCCACGTTACTTGTAACTCCTTCTGTATACTTTCTTTCTTTTTAAAAATATATTTGTATTGATTTCAGAGAGGAAGGGAGAGGGAGAGAGAGATAGAACATCCATGAGAAAGACACATTGATCGGCTGCTTCCTGCACACCCCACACTGGAGATCAAGCCCACAACCCGGGCATGTGCCCTGACTGGGAATCAAACCGTGACCTCCTGGTTCATAGGTTGATGTTCATCCACTGAGCCATGCCAGCTGGGTGATATACTTTTTTAATTTACTAGTTATTATCTGCCTGCCCTACTTGAGGAAAGTTTCATGAGAGCAAGAATTTTTATCTGTTGTTTTGTGTTGTGTGTTTTTTTTTGGGGGGGGGGCGGTTGCATAGCTATATCCCCAGTAGCCAGAACTGTGCCTGGTACAAATATTTTGTTTAAGGAATAAAAAGTAACCGCACCTCTGTTTTTCTACCATTGAAAGGAATACAGGTAGACGTGATCATGAGGGATGCTAAGCAGGTTAGGATCCATCCAGATTTCTTTATATCCGATTTCAAATGGAAAATATCTAGTTAAGGCTCTTCGAGTAAGTTGCTAATCAACAATATTTTCAATAATAGGTTAATACATGCAGCGTGCATGCAAGTGTGGCCAGATGTGTTGAATATGTGCACCTAACCGCAGATATATCTCCATAAACTTCATATTTGCAGACACAGGTTTTACCACCAACCCATCCATCCTCTCTGAGCTGTGAGCAATATTTTGCTAACCTGTGGAAGGAGGGCCAAGAATCAGTTAATATCTCGATTTTTCTTTTTCTTTTGGCCACACAAACTCACTAACAGCAGGCCTCCGGTTTCTATATGTGGCTGCCTGTGTGAGTGGTGAAGATAGGCATAGAGCTTAGCACTGTCTAGGAGAAATGTAATGTGAGCGCCATTTTAAATTTTCTAGTAACTCAATTAATAAAGTAAAAGGAGACAGATGAAAATTACATAATTTAAATAATAGATTTATTTAACCCAGTCTATCCAAAATGTTATTTCAACAAGTAACCAATATTAAAAGAGGATTTATGAGATATTTGACATCTTTTTCTTTTGGACTAAGTCTTTAAAATCCAGTGTGTAACCCTAGCCAGTTTGGCTCAGTGGATGGAGCATTGGCCCACAGACTGAAGGGTACCGGGTTTGATTGCAGTCAAAGGCATTACCACATTGCAAGCTCCATCTAGGCCAATTGGTGTGCTTCCCTCACATTGATGTTTCTCTCTCTCTCCCCTTCCCTTCCACTTTCTCTCAAAAAAATATCCTCAGTGAGGATAACAAACAAACAAACAACCCAGCGTGTAGCCCTGGCCAGAGTTTCACAGTGGTTAGAGCATCGGCCCCGTGCACCAAAGGGACTCGGGTTCGCTTTCCAGTTAAGGGCATGTACCTGGGTTGCAGGTTGGAGCCCCAGCCCTGGTCCAGGTGCGTGCAGGAGGCAACCAATTGATAATGTCTCTCTCACATCATCTCTCTCTCTTTCTCTCTGTCCTCCATCCCTCCCACTCTCAAAAAAAAAAAAAAAACACAATGGAAAAAATATCCTCAGGTGAGGATTAACAACAAAAAACCCAGTGTGTATTTGACACTTAGAGTACATCTCAGTTTGGATATATTTCAAGTGCTCATTGGGGCTGATGGCGACTGTTGCGGATGGAATGTTTGTGTGCCCCCCAAATGCACAGGTTGAAGTCCTACCTCTCAATGTGATGGGATTAGGAGGCGGGGCCTTTGGGAGGTGATGAGGATTAGATAAGGTCATGAGGGAAGGGCCCTCATAAGAGTCACAAAAGCTTACTACTCTCTGTTCTCTGCCAGGTAAGGATTCAAGAAGACAACTGTCTAGGAACCAGGGAAGAGAGCCCTTACCAGACACCAAATTTGCCAGCGCCTTGATCTTGGACTTTGCAGCCTGCAGAACTGTGAGAAATCTGTTTGTTGTTGAAGCCTCTCAGTCTATAGTTACAGCAGCCCGAACTGTCTAAGACAGCTGTCATTAGACAGTGCGGATATAGACTTTCTATTTAAATGTTTCGTTGGCCCGTGTTAATAATGTTACTAGTTATTTATTCAATGAAAACCAATTTTTGAGTGTCTACCATGTGTCAGGAGCTGTTCCTGGCTCTAGGATACAGCAGTGAACAACGCAAACTTCCCTTCCCATCCAGAACGCACATCGTAATCATGAGCAGAGTAAGCAGTAACAGGCTTATAGCAGGGAAGACGGGTGGCGCCATGGAGGGGTGATCGGGAGAGCCTGGGGTGGGGTAGAGCATTGCAGTGGTAAGAGGATGATTCTAGAAGACTTCACTGAGGCAGTGGCACCCAAGCAGCCTGAGGGAGGTGGGACAGCAAGCCACAGGGACGTGTTGGGGGGGAGGGCTCCCAGTAAAGGAAAGAACAGGGATGTAGGCCGTCCTTGGAGTGTCCAGGGACCTGCAAGAAAGCCCCTGTGGCTAGTGGAGGGAGGGCAAAGGACGGTGGGGGAGGGGACGAAAGTATCATCTGAATTTTGAGGCTTTGCCTTTTCCCCTGAATGAGCTTGGAGGCCTTGTGAGGGTTTTTAATGGAAGGGTAATAAGACCTACATTTCACCCGCACCTGCTGGCTGAGCCCATACATTTCTGCAAATCCTGGCCCTGTCTCTTTTCCCCTGTGTTTCCTTCCGCACGTCGTCCTAGACGTGCGGCACTGGGATGACTGTTGAAATGTGAAGTGCGGTGGCTGTCTTCAAAGGTGGCCCTCATCCTATTAGCTGTTCTGCAGCCCTTTGCCCATTCGGCCAAGTACAAGGACAGAGGAGCTGGATGTTCAGCTCTCAGCGAAGCCACCGCGGGGGAGGGGAAAGATCAGTTTCTGGGCACTGTCTTCCACAAGGCAGATGCCCGTGCAAACACCGCACACCTCCTGCCGATAGCGAATTCCATTTGTTCCGATGAAAACATCTCCCAGCTGAAATGCGGGCACCCTCCTTCCAGGCCTGGCTCTGACCCATGGAGACCGGGAGAGATGCCCTCCTGACCCCTGAGGCTCAAAGTGTGGTTCAGGACCAGCGGCATCAGCACCAACTGCAGAATCCCCAGCCCCAACCTAGAAGCGCTGGGTCAGAATCTCATTTTAACAGCGTCTCCAGGTGATTTGTACACACAGTACAGTTTGCAAAGTGCTCTCTAGATAGTTTAATTCTATATATATATATATATTTTTTTAATTGATTTCAGAAAGGAAGGGAGAGGGAGAGAGAGAGAGAGAGACAGAAACATCAATGATGAGAGAGAATCATTGATCAGCTGCCTCCTGCACACCTCCCACTGGGGATCGAGCCCACAACCTGGGCCCGTGCCCTGACTGGGAATCTAACCCTGACCTCCTGGTTCATAGGTCGACACTCAACCACTGACGGGGCTAGACCAGTGGTCGGCAAACTGCGGCTCGAGAGCCACATGCGGCTCTTTGGCCCCTTGAGTGTGGCTCTTCCACAAAATACCACTGCCTGGGCGAGTCTGTTTTGAAGAAGTGGTGTTAGAAGAAGTTTAAGTTTAAAAAAATTGGCTCTCAAAAGAAATTTCAATTGTTGTACTGTTGATATTTGGCTCTATTGACTAATGAGTTTGCCGACTACTGGGCTAGACCATTTAATTCTTAATCTGCTCTAAATTTCTCCCTAGTAATAGTGTTTTAATGGTTTAAAACTGCAATTACCATTTATTCTTTTTCATAGTTTTTTTTATGATTGATTGGACTCCACTGGGTGATTCTTCTGCTCCCCAAGGGGTCACCTAGGGCGCTGATCATCTGGAGGCTGGACTGGACTGGAGTGACCACTGGCAGGCAGTGGCATAGGGATCACGCTGCCCCATGTTTTGTCAGTTGGGGATCCAGCTATCTAGGGGTCTCACCGGGCTGGGACACCCCAGCTGGCTCCCTCCCATGGCTGAGGGTGAGTGCTGGCTGCCCATTGGGAGCTCAGCTGGGGCTGTGGCCTGGAGAGCCCCATTCTGCTCCGTGTGACTCCCCCTGTGGCTTGCCTTCCTGGGAGCATGGTTCCAGGAGGGAACTTCCCAAGGTGTCTCAGGCCCAGCGTGGAAGTTACACGGTGGGACTTTGCTCCATTCTCCTGGTCAAAGCAAGTGACAAGGCCAAACTAGATTCAGGGGGAGGGGCAAAGACCAGCTCTGGCTGGAGGAGTGGCAAGGACTTGGCAGCCATCTTGAATCCGTATTCCAAAGGGAATAACGGACATTTAGTGAGCCATTGTCATGTGAGTTCTATTATCCTGTATTATCCAGTTTCATCAATTTCAAAATGCACTTTTTTTTTTTTACTTTTTATAAATCCATAGAAAGTTGTTAAGGTAGTACAGAGAGGCCCTGTGTAACCTTACCCAGTTCTCTCCAGTGGTTATTAAACCATGCATCATTTTGTTGTTGTTGTTTTTTTGTTGTTTTTTTTGTGTGTGTGTGTTTTTAAATATTTTTTATTGTTTAAAGTATTACATGTATCTCCTTTTTTCCCCCCTTGACCTTCCCCCAGCCTTCCCTACCCCCTGTCACATGCCCTCATTCCCCCCCCCCAGTGTCTTATGTCCATTGGTGTGCTTATATGCATGCATACAAGTCCTTTGGTTGATCTCTTTCCCCCCTCCCCAACACTCCCCAGCCTTCCCACTGTAACTTGACAGTCTGTTCGGTGCTTTACTGCCTCTGTATCTATCTTTTTGTTCATCAGGTTATAATGTTCTTTATTTTCCATAAATGAGTGAGCTCATGTGGTATTTTTTTTTCATTGCCTGGCTTATTTCACTTAAGATAATGCTCTCCAGCTCCATCCATGTTGTTGCAAATGGTAAGAACTCCTTTTTTACCGCAGCGTAGTATTCCATTGTGTAGACATACCATAGTTTTCTAATCCACTCATCTGCTGATGGGCATTTGGGCTGTTTCCAAATCTTAGTTATGGTGAATTGTGCTGCTATGAACATAGGGGTGCATATATCCTTTCTGGTTGGTGTTTATGTTTTCTTGGGGTATATTCCTAGGAGTGGGATTACTGGGTCAAACGGGAGTTCCATTTTCAGTTTTTTGAGGCAACTCCATTCTGTTCTCCACAGTGGCTGCACCAGTCTGCATTCCCACCAGCAGTGCAGGGGGGTTCCTTTTTCTCCGCATCCTCGCCAGCACTTGTCGTTTGTTGATTTGTTGATAATGGCCATTCTGACAGGCCATACATCATTTTAGTGCGGTATCAAAGCCAAGAAACTGACACTGGGACAATGCGTATGTATGGTCCTATGTAATTTTAAAAGTGCATAACTGCCCTAGCTGGTTTTGCTCAGTGGTTAGAGCATTGGCCCTTGGACTGAAGGGTCTCAGGTTTGATTCCTGTCAAGGGCGTGTGCCTCTGTTGCAGGCTTGATCCCCGGCCTTGGTGTGACGTGTGTGGGAAGCAACGAGTCGATGGGTCAGGAAAGTCGAAGAGCTCTCATTTCTCTAACACTTAGCTCAGTGTTGGCTCTGGCCTAGCCCATGAGATGGCATCAGATCCAGAGCCATCACCCTGGTTTGGTTACGGGGTGACTGATTCCATTCCCTGCTCTGATGCTGAGTGTCTTCTCTCCATGGCTGCAGTTTACATACATGATGCATTTCCTGTCTGAACCCCCATCTGCCTGTCATATCTCCATGAGCCATATGCTCGTGTGTTTGAAGTACAGATGGGGACATTAGTCATGTAATTCGTCATATGGGAAAATTCAGAGTCTGGCTATTGTATTTCAATATAAGTATTAATTTCTACCTTTGGTACTGGGAGAAAAATCCAAAAATGTCAATGAGAATTGGAGGTAGACTGTCTACCCCCACTTAATTTTACTGGATTCTTCCATTGGTGGTTCAAATGTGGCCTGAACTGTCCAGAAATTATAGAAAGATACATAAAGCTGGCGTGGTAGATTTATTGCAGTGATAGCCCCAGTTCTTCACCCCTTCATGTAGCCTCACTCTGTGGCCTGTGGCTATGCAGAGCCTTTCTAAACACCAGTGTCTGTTCCCCGTCCCTTGAATTTAGGCTGCCCTTGTAGCTTGCTTTGGCCAATATGATGTGGCAGAGATGACTGTCCAGCAAGTCCAAGCATTAGGCTTCAAGAGGTCTTGTAGCTTCCATTCCCTCTTGGACCCTTGCATCCACCATGTAAACACGCCGGCCAGTCAATCCCAACATATGAGAAGGCTCAGCCAAGATCAGCAGAGCCATCAACTTGACCTACATCTAACCACAGATGTGTGTATAAACAGCAAAAATAAAGAACCACTCGCCTAGCCGGTGTGACTCAGTGGTTGAGCATCGACCTCTGAACCAGGAAGTCATGGTTTGATTCCCAGTCAGCGTACATGCCCGGGTTGTGGGCTCCATACCCAGTAAGGAGTGTGCAGGAGGCAGCCGATCAATGATTCTCTCTCATTATTGATGGTTCTCTCTCTCTCTTTCTCCCTTCCTCTCTAAAATCAATAAAATCTATACTAATAAAAGGGTAATATGCTAATTAGACCAGGAGACCTTTCAGACTTCCTTTCTGACAAAGCCATGGTGGCAGGGCTGAGGCAGAGGCAGTTAGGGGCAATCAGGCCAGGAGGGGAGGGCACTTGGGGGTGATCAGGCTGGTGGGGGGAGCAGTAGGGGGAGAGCAGGCTGGCAGGGGGAGCCAGTTGGAGGAGAGCAGGTTGGCAAGGGGGGGCAGTTAGGGGTGAGCATGCCAGCAGTGGGGGGCATTTGGGGGCAATCACGCTGGGGGGGGCAGTTGGGGGCAAGCAGGCTGGCAGGCAGGTGAGTGGTTAGGAGCCAGTGGTCCTGGATTGCCTGTGGGGATCGGGCCTAAACTGGCAGTCGGACATCCCCCGAGGGGTCCCAGATTGGAGAGGGTGCAGGCCAGGCTGAGGGATACGCCCCCCCCGCATGAATTTTGTGCACCGGGCCACTAGTATATATATAAAAAGAAAGAAAGAAAGAACCACACAGTCATCCCAGAGCAGTGGTTCTCAACCTTCCTAATGCCGTGACCCTTTAATACAATTCCTCATGTTGTGGTGACCTACAACCATAAAATTATTTTCGTTGCTACTTCATAACTGTAATTTTGCTACTGTTATGAATCGTAATGTAAATATCTGTGTTTTCCAGTGGTCTTAGGTGACCCTGCAAGCGGTTCTCAACCTGTGGGTCGCGAGGAAATGTCCTATTTTTAGAGAATAATCTTGAAGTGCATAGGGATGAAGGAACATGATTCTGGGGTTTGCGTTTAAGTTCCTCAGAGAAAGAAAAGTAGAGGAAAAGAAGGGAAGGAAGGAGAGAGAAAGCGAATATGGCAAAAGCGCGGTAACTGTTGAGTCTGGTCATGGAAGGGGGATTCCTCCCGCTGTTCTGCTTTTGCACATTTGGGGAATTGCATGAGATGGAGAGGTGTTAGGGCCATGCCAGGGAAGCTCAGGCCAGTTGTTTTTAGTGGGAGTTTGATAGGGAGCTGTGAGAATCCCAGCAACTCTCATTTCCACACAGTCGGTGTATAGCATTGATTATCCTGTATAATAAAGAGGGAATATGCAAATTGACCCTAACTCCACCACAAAGAAGGCGGTGCCCACAGCGGAGTTAGGTTTTCCATAACACAAGATGGCTGTACCCACCGCATAGGCGAAGTTCCCCTAAAGAGCTTTAACGAGCAATCAGCAAGACCTGAGGCTGCGCCCCCGTGGGGCTTGACAGGGGACCTCAGGCTGCGCCCCCTACCCTGGCACCAAGCCGGAGGACCTCAGGTCTTATCCCCCACCCGGGAGGGCTTGAAGGGGGAACCTCAGGCCACACCCCCGCCTGGTGGAACTTGACAGGGGACCTCAGGCTATGCCCCCCACCTGGCCCAGGCTGGCAGACCTCAGGTCATGCCCCACCCAGGCCCAGGCTGGGAGACCTCAGGCCACACACTCCGATCCGGGCCAGGGCTGAGGGACCTCAGTCCATGCCCCCCATATGGCAGGGCTTGATGGAAGACCTCAGGACGTGCCCCCCGCCCAAGCCCAGGCTGGGGGACCTCAGGCCATGTCCCGACCCCCGGCGCCAGGCCAGGAGACCTGATGCTGTGTCGCCCCATCCAGCAGGGCTTCACAAAAGTGGGACCAGCCGGGTCTGGATATAGCCCAATGGGAGTGGGGGCTGGCTGGGTCTGGGTCTCGCACAATTTTGAGGCTCACGTGGGTGGGCGGGGACTTGACTCTGGGTTCCGTGGTGTGCCACAGACTCTGACAGGAGGAATATTTTCATATACATTTTACTAATTTTCTTTCATCTCTGATACTTCTATTATAGAGAAAGGGCAAATAGCAATATTAAAATATTTCCTCTAATTAATCCCCTTTTAATGGGCACAAACTTCGTGCACCAGGACACGAGTTTACTCAATAATAATTAAAATCCAGATTCAGTAAGACAGGTGGAAAGTGGTTTCTTTGGAATTTTTTTAATGAAAGTTCCTTAACCAATCGATGAGCCCAATTTGCTCATAGCAGGATATGGCCACTTTCTGCCAAGATGACGTTTGCCATGGTCATGAGCCCTTGGATCTATTTCATAGTTACTTCACCCCCATAAACTGCTCATCGTGGATTTGCAAAGCTATGCAACCGGGAATTTCACAGTTGTGAGATTTGGGGGTACATTTGGCTGTTGGGGGGCAGCTGGAAAGAGATGGTAAACAGCCCACTCAACAGCATCAGGCATGCAGCCAGAACCGCCAGATACACGGTGCTGCCAATCTCCTGCCGCTCCGGCGTAAACGGGATGTGGAAGGATGGCGGAAAGTGTATGCCCTCTTCATTCTTCACCGCGTGGTGGTTACAGAGCACTGCGATGAAGATAAATGAACCAGCGACGATGCTCAGGATTCTGGAAATGAGGAACAGATTGCAGGTGGTGTCCTTCTGAAGCTGTCCCGAGTACACTCTCCGCAGGCCCATGATCATGAGCCATTTCCCGAGGAGACCGAGGAGGCTGGCAGCCAGCAGCAGGTTCTGAGCGAAGCGGATATCCATTGGCAGGTAGGTGTCCCTGTAGGTGTAGCGGTGACAGGCTATGGGTCTGGTCTGGGGGCTGTTGGGCTGGTAAGTGCAGACCTTCCACATCCCTACATAGGCCAGCCCCCAGGATGGCTCGGGGCTTCTCTCTATATACCATACTCGCCAATTAGCCTGGCCCATGCAAACCACGATCAAGAGCCATCCCAGGATGTTGATGGCTAAACTCGCTGCCTGGCAATTGGCCTTGTCGAACAAGGCCATGGCTCTGTATCCAGGGGACCTGCAAACCAATAGAGAGCGACATGAGGGTGGGACCCACGGGCTGGACCTGACCCCGGGGGTGAGCAGTGCTATATTGGAGAGGGAAATGCCATATTCGAGAATGGAGACACTTGACCCCCATGCTCTGCTGGCGAAGGGTCCTTGGGCAAGATTTACTGAAAGCCTTAAAGTACACAGACTTTCACCCTGCAGGACCGTTAAGTGGTTAGAGCATCTTCCCAACAGGCCCAGGTTGCACAGCTCAATCCCTGGTCAGGGCACATACAAGAATCAACCAATGAATGCATCAATCAGTGGAACCCCAAATCGATGTTTCTCTCTCTCCCTCTCCCTCTCTGTCTCTAAAGTCAATAAAAATATGTACAAACTTTCAAACAGGCAGTTCCACTTCTGGACATTTGTTGAAAGACACAATTACTTAATCAATAAAGTAATTTTTAAAAAAAGACTCAGTTAAGATTGGCTACAGCCCAGCAGGCGTGGTTGAGCGTCGACCTAAGAACTAAGAAGTCAGGGTTCGATTCCTGATCAGGGCACATGCCCCTGCTGTACACTTGATCCCCAATGTGGGGCATGCAAGAGGCAGCCAATCCATGATTATCTCTCATCACTGATGTTTCTCTCTCTTCATCTCACTCTCAAATCAAGAAAAACATATTTTTTACAAGATAAATCTTATATAAAAGGAAGGAAGGAAGGAAGGAAGGAAGGAAGGAAGGAAGGAAGGAAGGAAGGAAGGAAGGAAGGAAGGAAGGAAAGAAACAAGGAAGGAAGGGGAAGGGGAGGGAAGGGAAGGGAAGGGAAAGAAAAAGAAAGAAAGAAAGAGAGAGAGAGAGAGAGAGAAAGAAAGAAAGAAAGAAAGAAAGAAAGAAAGAAAGAAAGAAAGAAAGAAAGAGAAAGGAGGGAGGGAGGGAGGAGGAAGGAAGGAAGGAAGGAAGGAAGGAAGGAAGGAAGGAAGGAAGGAAGGAAGGAAGGAAAGAAACAAGGAAGGAAGGGGAAGGGGAGGGAAGGGAAGGGAAGGGAAAGAGAAAGAAAGAAGAGAGAGAGAGAGAGAGAGAGAGAGAGAGAGAGAGAGAGAGAGAAAGAGAAAGGAGGGAGGGAGGGAGGGAGGGAGGAGGAAGGAAGGAAGGAAGGAAGGAAGGAAGGAAGGAAGGAAGGAAGGAAGGAAGGGAAGGAAGGAAGGAAGAAGGAAGGAAGGAAGGAAGGAAGGAAGGAAGGAAGGAAGGAAGGAAGGAAGGAAGGAAGGAAGGAAGGAAAAGAAAGGAAGAAAGCAGTGATGGATGGGAGGAAGGAAGGAAGGAATACAGGAAGGAAGGATGGATGGAAGGAAGGAAGGCGGATGGAAGAAAGGATGGAAAAAAGAAAGGAATGATGGATAAATGGATGAATGGATGGAAGTAATGATGAATAGAAGAAAGGAAGAAAGCAAGGATGGACAGGAAGGGAGGGAGGAAGGACGGAAGGGAAAGAAAGAATTGAAGGAAGGAAGACTGGATGGAAGGAAGGAATAAAGAAAGGAAGGATGGATGGAAGCAAGGGAGGAAGGAATGACAGATGGAAGGGAGGGAGGGAGGAAGGAGAGAAAGATGGAAGGATGAAAGGAAGGTTAGAGAGGTTGCAGGAAGGAAGAATGGAAGAAGGAAGAAAGGAAGGTGGTAAGTATGAAAGGAAGAAAGGAAAAATTGATGGATAAATGGCAGGAAGGAAGGAAAGAAGAAACAAAGCAAGAAAGAAAGGAAGGGGGTAAGGTAGAAAGGACGGATGCAAGGAAGGAAGGATTGATGGATGGAAGGAAGAAAGGAAGGAACAGTGGATGGAAGGAAGAATGGATGGAAGGAAGGAAGGAAGGAAGGAAGGAAGGAAGGAAGGAAGGAAGGAAGGAAAGAAATAAGAAACAAAGGAAGAACGAAATGAGAAGGTAGGAATGAACGAAGAATGGATGGATGGATGGAAGGAAGAAAAGAAAGATGGAAGGAAAACGAAAGGGGGAAGGGAGGGAGGGAGGAAGGAAGGTTGAAAGGAAAGAAGAGAGTGAAGAAGTTAGAAAGGAATGAAGGAGAGAAGGAAGGAAGGAAGGAGAGCAGGTAGGAAGGACGGAAGGCAGGAAGGTGGCTAGGGTTCATCTCTCCTGTAAGACCACTGATGACAGTTAACCTGTTCACAGAGCAAATAAAAGGATTAAATAAAGTGACGCACTGCCCCCCCCCTCAAGAAATCTCAGGGCTTTCTTAACCAGGGGGACAAATAAAGCGCAATCATTACCCAACCAATACAGAAAGGCAGAGGAGGAAGTCTCAGAGGTACCAAAGGTAGCCACTGCCAAGCAGTAACAGACATAAGGAAACCAAACATTCTCATGTTTCCATGGCACCCAGGGCTGGTCTGCAGGCCTGTGACAATGGTCTTCTTAAAGGGCCAGAGTCAGGGAGCAGGTCTTCAAGAGGTGAACTATTGCCCTGGCTGGTTTGGCTCAGTGGATAGAGCGTTGGCGTGGGTACTGAAGGTCCTGGTTTCTATTCTGTTCAGGGCACATGCCTGGGTTGTGAGCTGGATCCCCAGTGTGGGGCATTCAGGAGGCAACCAATCCATGATTCTTTGTCATCATTGATGTTTCTCTCTCTTCCTTTATCTCTAAAATCAAGAAAAACATATTTTTTAAAAGACAAATCATATATAAAAGAAATGAAGGAAGGAAGGATGGATGGAAGGCAGGAAGGAAGGAAAAAAGAAAGGAAGCAGCCCTAGTTGGTTTGGCTTAGTGGATAGAGTGTCGGCCTGTGGACTGATGGGTCCCCGGTTCGATTCCAGTCAAGGGCACATGCCACGAGCAGGAGGCAGCCTATCAATGATTCTCTCTCATCATTGATGTTTCCATCTCCCTCTCCTTCCTCTCTGAAATCAATAAAAATATATATATTTAAAAAAGAAAGAAAGAAAGGAAGCAGTGATGGATGGGAGGAAGGAAGGAGTAATGGATGGGAGGAAGGAAGGAGTAATGGATGGGGGGAAGGAAGTAAGAATGGATGGAGGAAAGGAAGGAAAGAAGGAAGGAAGGAAGGAAAGAGGGAAGGGAAGGAAAGAATGGAAGGAAGAATGGATGGAAGGAAGGAGAGAAAGATGGAAGGATGAAAGGAAGGTTAGAAAGATGGAAGAATGGAAGAAAGTAAGGTAGAAAGTATGAAAGGAAGGACGGAAGAATGGATGGATAAATGGCAGGAAGGAAGGAAAGAAGAAAAGAAAGATGGAAGGAAGGAAGGTTGAGAGGAAAAAAGAGAGTGAAGAAAGAAAGGAATGAAGGAGAGAAGGTAGGAAGGAAAGGAGAGAAAGAAGGAAGTGGAGCAGGTGGGAAGGAAAGAAGGAAGGAAGGAAGGAAGGTGGCTAGGGTCCATCTCTCCTGTAAGACCACTGATGACAGTTAACCTGTTCACCGAGCAAATAAAAGGATTGAATAAAGTGACACCTCCACGCCCCCTCCCCCGCCCCAAGAAATCTCAGGGCTTTCTTAACCAGGGGGACAAATAAAGCGCAATTGTTACCAACCAATACAAAAAGGCAGGAGGAGGACGTCTCAGAAGTATAAATGGTAGCCACTGCCAAGCAGTAACAAATAAGGAAACCAAACATTCTCATGTTTCCATGGCTCCCAGGGCTGGTCTGCAGGCCTGTGACAGTAGTCTTCTTAAAGGGCCAGAGTCAGGGAGCAGGTCTTCAAGAGGTGAAGTATTGCCCTGGCTGGTTTGGCTCAGTGGATAGAATGTTGACCTGGGGACTGAAGGTCCTGGTTTCTATTCTGGTCAAGGGCACATGCCTGGGTTGTGAGCTGGATCCCCAGTGAGGGGCATGCAGGAGGCAGCCAATCCATGATTCTTTGTCATCATTGATGTTTCTCTCTCTTCCTTTAACTCTAAAATCAAGAAAAAGATATTTTTTAAAAGACAAATCTTATATAAAAGAAATGAAGGAAGGAAGGATGGATGGAAGGCAGGAAGGAAGGAAAAAAGAAAGGAAGCAGTGATGGATGGGAAGAAGGAAGGAAGGAAAGAAGGAAGAATGGATAGATGGCAGGCAGGAAGGAAGGCAGTAAGGAGGAAGAAAGGAAGGAAGGAAGGAAGGAAGGAAGGAAGGAAGGAAGGAAGGAAGGAAGGAAGGAAGGAAGGAAGGAAGGAAGGAAATAAGAAAAGAAAAAGGATGGCCGAAACCAGTTTGGCTCAGTTGATAGAGAGTTGGTCTGCGGACTGAAGGGTCCCAGGTTCGATTCCGGTCAAGGGCATGTACATTGGCTGTGGGCACATCCCCAATGGGGGGTGTGCAGGAGGCAGCTGGTGGATGATTCTCTCTCATCATTGTTTCTAGCTCTCTATCCCTCTCCCTTCTTCTCTGTAAAAAAATCAATAAAATATATTTTAAAAAGAATGAAAAAGGATGGATGGAAGGAAGGAAAGAAGGAAGGATAGATAGATGGCAGGCAGAAGGGAGGGAGGGAGGGAGGGAGGGAAGAAAGAAAAGGAAGGCAGGAAGGCAGGAAGGAAGAAGGAAGGAAGGAAGGAAGGAAGGAAGGAAGGAAGGAAGGAAGGAAGGAAGGAAGGAAGGAAGGAAGGAAGAAGGAAGGAAGGAAGGAAGGAAGGAAGGAAGGAAGGAAGGAAGGAAGGAAGGAAGGAAGGAAGGAAGGAAGAAGGAAGGAAGGAAGGAAATGAAGAAAGGAAAGAAAGAAAGGAAAGGAGGAAAGGAAAGAAAGCCAAAGCTAAAACTGTAAGTGCCTCGAGGTTAAGGCTAAGGATAGCCGGTTGCAAGCCGCCAACTAGTCTTTATACCTGTGGTTCTCAACCTTCCTAATGCCGCGACCCACAGGTTGAGAACCGCTAGCAGGGTTGCCTAAGACCATCGGAAAACACAGATATTTACATTATGATTCATTAGCAGTAGCAAAATGACAGTTATGAAGTAGCCACGAAAATAATTTTATGTTTGGGGGTCACCACAACATGAGGAACTGTATTAAAGGGTCGCGGCATTAGGAAGGTTGAGAACCACTGTCCTAGAGACTCGTGAGCAATAATAAGTAGTTGGTTTTTAAGCCACTGAGTTTTGGGGGGATTTTATATGCAGCATTATTTGTGGCAATAGCTAATGGATGCACATAGGCCTGGGTTGTTTTGTTTTGTTTTGTTTTGTTTTGTTTTGTTTTCATTGTGTGTATGCTTCAACCCCAGGTAGGAGTCAGGCTATGGGAGATTTTCAGAGAGAGCTTTCCATGGCCTGTTGCAGGGAATAAGCCTAACTGACAGTCTGAGGTCCCAATAAGAGGCAGAGCCAGCACGTACCATCACCCCTGACTGTGTTTAGTGTCCTTCTTCTGGAGTCCAGTCCCACTGATGAACATTTCTAGAGTAAAAACCTACCCCTCTGCCAGGCTCTAACTCCATCTCACAGGGATGTTTGACAAATCTGCCTTGGGTGTCTTGTTCTGATTGGAGTTGGTTTTCAGCTTTCCCTGCTGTCAGCTTGGAGTTCTCTGGTCAGATGAGGCAAAAGCCTTAAGACAGAGCAACCCGTTAGGCTTCCTTCTAGAAAGGACTGAGCATCTGCACAGGCTGGGGAAGGGAGAGCCTGGGCCCCAGGCTTCTCAATGTCATGGGCAACAATGACCCAGGGAAAAAGGATTGATTAAGGGGAGATAGCCATGTAAGAGCTATTTAGAATCTTTGGTTTTTGTTGCTGTTTTAATATATATATTTTTAAATTATTTTTATTAATATCAGAGAGGAAGGGAGAGGGAGAGAGAGATAGAAACATCAATGATGACAGAGAACCATTGATCAGCTGCCTGCTGCACGCCCCGTACTGGGGATTGAGCCCACATCCTGGTCATGTGTCTTTGACTGGAATCGAACCTGGGACCCTTCAATCCGCAGGCTGACACTCTATCCACTGAGCCAAACCAGCTAGGGCTGTTTTAATATATTTTAATTGATTTTAGAGAGGCAGAGGAAGGGAGAGATAGAAACATCAATGATGAGAGATAATCATTAATTGGCTGCCTCCTGCACGCCCCCCCTACTGGGGATCGAGCCTGCAACCTGGGCATGTGCCCTGACCTGGAATCAAACTGTGATCTCCTGGTTCATAGGTCAACGCTCAACCACTGAGCCACTTAGAGTCTTTGAATTTAGCTTCAGCATCATTTTCAGTGACTAGCATGAAAAAATTGCTAAATTTAAACTTGTAAACAAAGACTTGCTTTGATGAAACCTCTCAACCATTTACAGCTCATACATTTCCAATTCTATGCCAATGGTCTAAAGTTCACTTACACCCTAAGACTCTCAATGTGTATTTTGGGGCTTGAGTTTTTCCAAAAATTGAGCTTTCATGCCATTGGTCATGGTTAGATTCCATGTGGGAACTATTACATACGTACTATTTTTATTAACTATTATCCTTATTTGTGCTTTTCTGGGTTTTTCTTCAAAACTGTTTCCTGAGTAATGTCCCAAAAAACAATGAAAGAAACAAAAGAAACAAAGACAAAAATGTTTGTGGTCACTGCAAAGTACGAACAATTCCAGAACTCTCTTCCTCTTGACATTCTTCCCCACTTCCTTTCCCACTGGATCTGGTTGCTCAGATAATCATTTTAAAGTAAATGTTACATGAGGAGGAAATACATCCTATGCTAAGATGACCAGACCACCTCTTGCAAATATCTTGCAAAGGAGAGACAAATTGTTTGGGATAACTTACGCAGAGCCATTATAGTAGACGTGCTCTTATGTTTTATAGGTTTTTGTTTAGTCGCCTGGGCTGCTGCCAGGAGATCCATGCCTCAAGGCCTCATGGGACTTTTCCCCCAACCACTTCCTCTGTCCAACATCCTCTGACCTCAGTTTGTTTTCTCAAATAGGAAAAAATGTTCTTTTCCTGCTCATTTTGCACACATTTGGCAAGTACTACCCTGTATCCGGATCCCCCACCCCCACCCCCCACCCCCGGTTTGTAACCAGAGCTGACATTTTAATTGTCCTTGTAAATTCTAATCCCATGTCAGAATATAGGCTTGATGTCAAGGAATAATTGACATAACATATTAATTTCAGGTAAACGGTACAACATAATGATTTGATATTATTTGATATTTGTATATATTGTGAAATTATTTCCATAAATCTAGTTAACATCTGTCATCATACATAGTTACAGAGTTCTTTTTCTTGTGATGAAAACTTTTAAGATTTACTCTCACCTAGCCACATGGCTCAATGGTTTAGCGTTGACCTATGAACTAGGAGGTCACGGTTCAATTCCTGATCAAGGCATATGCCTGGGCTGCGGGCTCGATCCGCAGTGTGGGGTGTGCAGGAGGCACCCGATTGATGATTCTCTCTCATCGTTGATGTTTCTCTCTCTCTCTCTCCCTCTCCCAAATCAATAAAAAATATATATTTTTTTAAAAAGATTTACTCTCCTAGCAACTTACAAATATATAATACAGCATATTAACTATACTCACCTTTCTATACATTACATCCCATGACTTATTTTGTAACTAGAAGTTTGTACCTTTTGATTCCCTTACCCATTTTGCCTACCACCCCCACCCCCAACCCCCAACCCTCCTGCTTCTCGCAACCAATCAGCTTTCTATATCTGTGAACTTGGGCTTTTGTTTTTGTATTTTCAGATTCCACATATAAGTGAGATCATATGGTATTTGTCTTTGACTTATTTCACTCAGCATAATGCCTCAAGGTCCATCCATGTTGTCACAAATGGCAAGATTTCATTCTTTTTATGACTGAGTAATACTCCATTGTGTACATGTACCATATTTTCTTTTTTTTTAAATATATTTTATTGATTTTTTACAGAGAGGAAAGGAGAGGGATAGAGAGTTAGAAACATTGATGAGAGAGAAACATTGATTCAGCTACCTCTTTCACACTCCCTACTGGGGATGTGCCCACAACCAAGGTACATGCCCTTGACCGGAATCGAACCTGGGACCCTGAGTCCGCAGGCCGACACTCTATCCACTGGGCCAAACCGGTTAGGGCCACATTTTCTTTATTTGTTCACTCAGCAGTAGAAAGGGTGTTTTCATATCTTGGCTATTGTAAATGATACTGCAAAACATAGCGGTGCATATATCTTTTTGAGTTAGTGTTTCTTCATATCCTTTGGATAAATACCCATAAGTGGAATTGCTGGGTCATATGGTAGTTCTAGTTTTATTTTTTATTTTTTTAGGAATTTCCATTCTGTTTTCCACTGTGGCTGCACCAACATACATCCCACCAACAGTGCATGAGGGTTCGTTCCCTTTTCTCACATCCTCTCCAGCACTTGTTATTTCTGGTCTTTTTGATGATATTCACTCTGACAGGTGTGAGGTGGTACTTCATTGTGGGTTTTTTTTTAAATATATTTTATTGATTTTTTTTACAGAGAGGAAGGGAGAGGGATAGAGAGCTAGAAACATCGATGAGAGAGAAACATCGATCAGCTGCCTCCTGCACACTCCCTACTGGGTATGTGCCCGCAACCAAGGTACATGCCCTTGACCGGAATCAAACCTGGGACCCTTCAGTCCGCAGGCTGACGCTCTATCCACTGAGCCAAACTGGTTTTGGCTTCATTGCGGTTTGGATGTGCATTTCTTTGATGATTAGTGATGTTGAGCATCTTTCATGTGTCTCTGGCCATCTGCATATCTTCTCTGGAAAATGTCTCTTCGGATTCTCTACCCATTGTTTGTTTTTGCCGTTCAGTTATGTATTTGGTACTTTTATTAAAGATGAGTGAGAAGTGGTTTGATAAAGATTTTCAAAATCAGGGATGATTATAATACTCTATTTACCCCTTGCCTTGATAGGTAAAGGATTCTAGATGGCTTCCTAGATTTCCTGAGATGAAATAGGTATAAAACTTAAAACTCGGGGCCTACAAAAGTGCAGATGGCCCGGCTAGCATGGCTCAGTGGTTGAGCGTCGACCTATGAAGCAGGAGGTCACAGTTAGATTCCTGGTCTGAAATATATATATATATATATATATATATAAAATAATAGAAGCATAATATGCTAATTAGACCGGACAGCTGAATGACCTTCCAGACGTCATTCCGGACATCCTTCTGGATGAAGCTGCGGAAGCAGGGGCCAAGACAGAGGCAGTTAGGGGCAATCAGGCAGGCAGGCGAGCAGTTAGGGGTGATCAGGCAGGCAGGCAAGTGTTTAGGGGCGATGAGGCAGGCAGGTGAGTGGTTAGGGGCAATTGGCAGGCCGGACTGAAGGACCCCTCCACCCCCATGCATGAATTTCATGCACTGGACCTCTAGTGTGTGTGCGTGTGTATGTGTGTATAGATGATAGATAGATAGATAGATAGATAGATGTTTTAAGTGCAGATGGATGAAAAAAGGAAGAAAATAGAAAAAAAATTATGCAGGTTCCACTCCAAAGATGAGCCAAAATTTGGCTCTAAGCTTTGTGATGGCTCACTCAAAAAGGAAAAATATAGTCAAGTGTGTGATTCATGTTGCCTAAGAAATAAAGCCTGCCAGTAGTTTGGAGGAAGCAAAGCCTCTCCTAGGGCAGAACTACAAGAACATTCCCGTGCAGGTCCCCACATGGGGCGCATCGCCTCCATAATAAACGTGATCACTGCTGTGCGAGGGGCGTTTATGAAAAGATCCCTCCGTGGGAAGGTAAGAGGGCGAATAGCCATGCACTGGCCAGCAGGAGCGGTGTTCCACAGGCATCTGCCACAGCGTGGCCTGGTGTGCGGCTCCCCGGTGGCTTACCCAGAAGAACACGAGGCGTGTCAGGTGAATAGCTGGCATATTTTACAAAGAAACTTCTGGTAATATCTTGTCTTTCAACAGAGTTCTGGCTTGCCTTCAGAATGCTTTTGAGCAGGGAAGCTCAGTAGAAAGTCCCGCGAAGGCTCAACAAAAGGGAATTCGTTTCATTTGCAATGTGAAGGCTTTGAGGTTTGTTAAAAAGAATGCCCTGACAGTGAGGGGATTCCTCTGAGAACAGATTCTTTTCGATACGGTTTTGTCTCACTCGTCTGAAAGCGTGGAAAATCTGCAGAAGGCTTTTACCGACCCTGTGAGATGCTGACTGTGACGATTCATTTCCAGTGTGCTGGAGACATATGACTACTTCATGCCGATCTCTGACCCCTGTGCTGGGTCAAGTAGGAGGAGGAAAAGGAAACATAGGAAGGGGGGTCCTGGCCCACCCAGAGGGAAATTTCATTCGGGGTGTGGCTCCAGTTCCATCGGCCCGGCATCAAACTTGCGGCCAGCTGTGTGAGGTTTTGTGGGAACCAAGAATTCCAGGCCTGGGTTGGTGGGAGAGCACCCGGAATAGACTCTTCATGGAACCCTGTTTCCATTCCCCGATGGGGAGCTCCCTGGGGCTGCCCTTCCTCGTGAGCTTAGGGCTGGGGAGGAGCTGGCCAGGCACCTTTGGAGTTCAAACTTAGACACATCGCGGCCCTTTCCCACAGAAGAGCTGACCCTTGCAGTGAGGGCCTCGGACATTCCACATGCTCCTCCTGAGACAAAATGACCCAGAACAGATGCAGTGGGTGTCTCTGGTGACCTCCCCGAGTTCACCAATGCCTTCCAACCTCAACAAAGCCAACCCACATGTTCCACTTACACTAACGATTCGGGCTGGTGAGAAGGAGATTGTCCATCACCCAGTTTCTCTCACCTAGAAACAATCTGCGTGAGATTGAATTACTATCTAGTCAGCGAAACCTTATTATAGGTGGGATGTGAAAATTGTGCATGTGAGTCTTACAGCAATGCAGATGGGTCCCCACATCTGAGTAACTTGCTAAAAATGTCCTTACATGCCCAGCCCCACATGGTCATCCGTACGGGGAATATCTTGGAAGTGAACTTGCTCATTGTCTTGGGTCAGGTTCCCCAGAAGTAACGCCTGAGATAGGGGTCCTTGGGCAAGTAATTTATTGGGGGCTGCTTGCAGGAGAAGTCGGTAAGGCAGTGAGGAAAGCAGGACTGGGAGAAAAGCAAGGATGTGGTTTAAGAAAAAGTCTAGGCCCTAACCGGTGTGGCTCAGTGGATAGAGCGTCGGCCTGCAGACTGAAAGGTCCCAGGTTCGATTCCGGTCAAGGGCATGTACCTTGGTTGCAGGCACATCCCCAGTAGGAGGTGTGCAGGAGGCAGCTGATCGATGTTTCTCTCTCATCGATGTTTCTCTCTATCCCTCTCCTTCCTCTCTGTAAAAAATCAATAAGATATATTTTTTTAAAAAAGAAAGGAAAAAGTCTAGCCACACTGCCCAACCCCATGGGGAAGTCTGAGCATAAGCAGCATAGCAGAGTGGGTCCCATCTTGAGGCAGGGTGCTCTGGTAACCTGTACCAACCAGTCAAGGCTCCCAGCCAGCCTGCGTATGTGGACGTGAGGGGACCCCCAAGCATTTCTAGTTGAGGCAGCTCCAGATGCTCCAGTTCTCAAGAGCATCCTCAGGAGAAGGTTTTATTTTACTCTTTAAATACATTTTTACTTATTTCAGAGAGGAAGGGAGAGGGAAAGAGAGAGAGAAATATCAGTGATGAGAGAGAATCATTTATCGGCTGCCTCCTCCACCCACCCCCCTACTGGGGATCGAGCCCACAACCTGGGCATGTGCCCTTGACCCGAATCGAACCTGGGACCCTTGTCCGCAGGCCGACGCTCTATCCACTGAGCCACACCGGCTAGGGCTGAATGCCAGACTCTTTCTCCCCAGCTGAAAAGGGTCAAAGAAAAGCAGCAACACCTGGAAACATTGGCTCGCGTTTCCTTTGTGTTACAAAAGAGGAAGCGAAAAGAGCCACTGCTCTCCTGTTGTCCGCTGTCTGTCATTTGATATGATCACAGTTCCTGGAATCTCGTGAATTGGGATCATTAATCGCTAAGCTGACTCGGGGGCCTGACAGGTCACAAGAATGGGGCACTCCCCGTAAGCTCCAGGGCTTTGCTTTAATCCTCTGGGACTCCACATGGAAATCCATAATGGTTTCTTCAAAGTGGGATGGTCTATTGTGTGAGTGCATACTTAGCAACTCCTAAAGAGTGGATTAGAAACACAATGGACTGTATCACATGAATGGAGACACTCCTACTTAAAAATTAATAAACTTGGGAATTCAGAAAGAGCACTGCAGCATGGACCTTAAAGTCCGCAGGAAACAAACAACGATGCATCCAGTCCCTCTAGTCTTCACATTGATGAAGGAAAGTCAGACAGTGTGCGTGGAAGGCAGAAATTTTCTTTATTCAGCCATTCAGTTGGATCATTGTGTGTGTGTGTGTGTGTGTGTGTGTGTGTGTGTGTGTTTTGGAGGAAACAATAAATATAAATATACACTGAGTGGCCAGATTTTTTTTTTTTTTTTGCTGCAAAAAGCTTTATTGTTTCATTTGGTCCAATGCAGGGGAGAGGGCTCCAGGATGGTTAAAAGAATGGCTAGTAGTTTCGGGAAGAGGCTCAGGTAAAAGCCAGAGACACCAGGGGGATGCAGTGGGGAGGACCTCTGAAAGGTTTCTGGGCTCCAAAGGCTCCTAGTCATGCTTGAGGGGGAGCCTTTCGAAGAGATCCTCGCCCAGCCCAGCCTGGGGGCCGGCAGCCTGCGGATGTTAGTCAGGTGGTCGCCCATCTTCTTGATCAGTTTCACCTCCTCACCCCGGAAGTGGTTCTCCAGGAAATCACAGACATGAGGGTCTGCACGGGTAGAAGCCAGGGCATGCAGCTCCAAAAGGGCCTGGTTCAGGCTCTTCTCCAAGGCCAGGGTGGCTTCCATGGCGTCCTGAGTTTTGGCCCAGTCTTCCTGGGAAGGTTTCTGCACGTCCTGAAAGAGAAGGCGGCCGCCTCGCTTGTTTTGCAACTTTAAGAGACGCTCGGTGCCCTCGTGCTTCTTCTCCACCAACTCGCAGAAGAAGCGGCCCCCACCCTCCAGAGCCACACTGTCGCGGTCGAAATAGTAGCCCAGAGAGAGGTAGGTGTGGGAGGCCCGCAGGTGCAGGTTGGCCAGGCGATTGACTGCAGCCTCCACCTCGGTGCAATAATTCTGACAAATTTGGGAGCTCATGGCTGTTCAGCAATGAGGAGTTAAGGTAGAAAAAAAAAAAAAAACGGTGTGTTGGCTGGTCCCGGAGGTGGTGCTGAAGGTGGTGACTGGATGAGACGAAGGAGAGAGGCCGGAGGCTGAAAGAACGGGCGTCCCTGGGTCTGTTCCATCCAAACACTGCTGAAGCAAGAGAGAGATCTGGGCTGAACGCATAATAATCTGGCCACTCAGTGTGTGTGTGTGTGTGTGTGTGTGTGTGTGTGTGTGTGTGTGTATTAGAGGCCCGGTGCATGAATTTGTGCATGGGTGGGGTCTAACCAGCCTGGCCAGGGGGAGGGGACATGGGCGGTTGGCCGGCCTGCCTGCTGGTCGAGGGGACAATTTGCATATTAGACTTTTATTCTATAGGATATACACTGAGTGGCCAGATTATTATGCGTTCAGAGATCATGATAATCTGGCCACTCAGTGTATATTATGTGCTACATAAAAACAGTTCTGTGTGAAGTGTGATGAAGAAAAGAAAAGCAGGGTAAGGAGGACAAGTTGTGCTGGGCAGACTCGGAGACTTGGGTGTGGGCAGGGGAGCTGGGGGCATAGTGGAAAGGAGTTTTGCTCTTTTAGAGGGATGTCAGGCTGACTCTCAGATACAGGGGACTTGGAGCCGAGCCCTGAAGGCAGCGAGGGATGAGCTGTGTGGCCATATGGAGGGGCAGTGTTCCAGGCAGCAGGGACAGAGTACACCGCCAGTGGAGTGCTCAGGAAACAGCAAGAAGGTCTGGGCGCTAGAGCAGAGTAAGCCCGGGGAAGGGGCATGCGTGATGGGAGCGGAAAGGATCCCTCTGGCTCTGTGTGGAGAAGATACTATAGGGAGGAAGGGGAACAAGATGTGGTTTAGCTGGTTGTTACCCGTGGGGGTAAAGTGTCCAACTCAAGATGTGTCCATATTTTGAAGGTGGAGCAAGCAGAATTTGCTAATGATCTGAATATAGGATGTGGCAGAAAGAAAGGAATCAAGGATGGACGCAATGCTTTAGTATGAGCTACTGGGAGAATGAAGCTGACACTTGCTGACATGTAGAGCTCAGAAGGCTGAGCATGTAAAGGGTGGGAGGGAAAACAAGGGTTTGGTCTGGAATGTTCTAACGTTGAGATGCCTATTAGACACCCATGAGGAGATGTCATGCAGGCAGTTGAAGTCCAGAATCTAGAAGGGAGGTCTAAGCTGGAGATACAATACTGGGTGGCATCAACTCTGTACTACATTCTTTCTAAACAGCCTTGTAGTCTAAACCCCAGGGGTAATTAACATATTCTAGCCAAGAAGCGCTAGATTTACAACAGTGGATTTTCTAACATAAGACAGTTTGTAAACAATTAAATATAAAGCTATGATGGTTTTAAAGGAACTTGGTCTTATAACGAAACCTCTGGGTGCAATTTTGCAACCAGGACAAGCACATTCCAACAGTATTCTGAGGGTTAAGTTAGATAGCTGGTCAGCTAGACTCCGGAAAAACTAGCCTCCTTCAGGCCTTTGTGTAAGAAAGGATCCGGGAAATTGAACTTCATCAAAATTAAAAGACTTTAAGTGCATCAAAGGACATTATCAAGAGAATGAAAAGACAACCAACAGAATGGAAGAAAATATTTGCAAATCACATATCTGATAAGGGTCTAGTGTCCAGAATATAGAAACAACTTACAATTGAACATAAAAGACAACCCAAGTTAAACATGGGCAAAGGGTTTATATAGACATTTCTCCTAAGAAGATACAGAAATGGTCCAGGGGCACCGGAAAAGATGCTCAACATCATTAGTCCTTAGGGAAATGCAAATCAAAAACACAGTGAGGTACCACTGCTAACACACTAGGCTTATTATCATCAAAAGAGTAGGGGGAATGCCTCGCTGGTTTGGCTCAGTGGATAGAGTGTTGGCCTTCGGACTGAAGGGTCCTGGGTTCTATTCCGGTCAAGGACATATGCCTGGGTTGCTGGCTCGATCCCCAGTGTGGGGTGTGCAGAAGGCAGCCGATCAGTGATTCTCTCTCATCACTGATGTTTCTATCTCTCTCTCCCTCTCCCTTCCTCTCTGAAATCAATAAAAAAATATATATTTTTTAAAAGTAGGGGGGAAAACAAGTAAGTGCTGGTAGGGATGTGGAGAAATCGGGGCCATTGTGCATTACTGGTAGGAATGAAAAATGGTGCAGCCACCGTGGAAACTAGTTTGGTGGTTCCTCCAAAAGTTAGATGGGAAATTACCATAAGAACCAGCAATTCCGCTCCTAGGTATATCCCCCCAAAAGTGGAAAACAGGGACTCAAACTGATACTTGGACACCATTGTTCACAACAGCACTGTTCGCAATAGCCCAAAGGTAAAGTGTTAAAAAAATTTTAATTGAGTACATTTGAGCTCTACTTGGCTTTAATTGAGGGCAGCATCCCATCTAGCCACTAGAAGGGCTCTACAGAGGGTTGTACTAAGTGGAGGGTTTTTATAGGAAGAAGGGTAGGGCAAGGGAGCTATTAAGGAAAGAATAGAAAGGACTCTTCCTGTGCCCAGGCATCCTTTCTTAAGGGAGGAGAACCGGAGGTTTTGCCATGCAGATCGCCTCTTCCTTCCTGTGGCGGATGGAGAGCGCCCACCAGCACAGGTTACTTCACTGGTGCTTGACCAGCAAGTTCAAGACTGGGTGATTAGGGTGATGTTTCTGGGAGAGGCTGAAATGCAATCAGGTCAGGAATTAAATCTAGCTTCGGTAGCATGGGCCTTTAGCACGAGTGACGCCATTTGGGACCTGTGGGTTTATGTCTTTAACAGCAGAAACAACCCAGATGTCCAGCAACTGATGAATGGCTACACAAGGTAAATATGTTGTATGTACATGTGATGACTATTATTCAACCATAAGAAGGAACGAAGTTCTGATACATGCTACACTGTTGATAAACCTTGAAAATACTATACTAAGTGAAAGAAGCCAGACACAAAAGAATACTGAAGATACGATTCCATTTGTAGGAAATGTCCAGAACAAGTAAAGCCACAGAGGAAGAAGACAGAATGGTGGTTGCCATTCTGAGGGTCAGAGGGAGAAATAGGGAGTGACTACTTAATGGCTACTGAGGTTTCTTTTGGGGTGATGGGTATATTTTGGAACCAGGTAGAGGTGGTAGTTGTACATTGTGAATATACTAAATGCTACTGAATGGTTCACTTTAAAATGGTTCGTTTTAGCCGAAACCGGTTTGGCTCAGTGGATAGAGCGTCGGCTTGCGGACTCAAGGGTCCCGGGTTCCATTCCAGTTAAGGGCATGTACCTTGGTTGCGGGCACATCCCCAGTGGGGGGTGTGCAGGGGGCAGCTAATCGATGTTTCTCTCTCATCGATGTTTCTGGCTCTCTATCCCTCTCCCTTCCTCTCTGTTAAAAATCAATAAAATATATTTAAAAAATAAAATAAAATGGTTCGTTTTATGTTATGTGAATTTCAGAGCCTGCTTCTGCAGGAGGGAGGTATTCTTCCGTAAGTTCTCATAAATAAGCTCCGGGTATGTCCCATACAGACTCCAAGTCAACACAACAATTTCCTTTGCTAAGGGGAAGAGCCGACACTTTCCAAAAACTCAAGCATTGAAAGTTGGTTGTTTTCCTGATTTACATCCATTGCATTTGTATTATTGTGTCGCTTACCAGGGTTGACGGGTTTTGAAAGTAAGTCGTAACCAACTAAACAGAATAGCCTGATTCCTTGTTTACCAAAAAGAAAAAATGAAAGAGACGGAAAGGCAGGCCTGAGCACACTGTGCCTTTGAAAGCACAGACTGTGCAGGGAGGGACACGCTGCTATTTTCAGGCGTGTGTGGGTGTGAGGATAACAGGCCTCTGGAAACAGCTGTTTAACAACAGACTGTGAGAAGTCTCCTGGGACTCAAAGACCCCCCCCCCCCGCCCCCCTGCAGTGAACCGAGGGAAAGTTCATGAGAGCTGGGAAAGTTCAACGCATTGAAAAAATGCGAAATGCAGATCTAACACAGGTTTGATTGAGCTGCAGCAGTTAGCAAGGCTTTGCTCCCTCGGTTCAAAAGAATGACTCCAGGAAACTGAAAAGCCAAACCAGAAACAGACCTGGTGTCCTTTCCCGAAGAATAACTCTCCGCAAAGCTGCTCCTGCAGGGATCCAGCCTCCCTCTGGGGGTCTGACAATTGGCCCACTTCTGGAAGAAAATGGACTTGGGTGGAGGGGCAGTTGCCCGGGTGCGAGCTTTTGTTTCAGGATCCAGCATTACATGCGAACGCTCTGTTGTTATGAAAGATAGAAGATGGCTTGAAGTCTGAACTTGCTTTCATTTTTGTTTTAATGAATCATATCTACCTCTCAAACATTGTCCCCATGCACTGGAAAGTAAAACCAACCCATTTCCAGCCAGATACAGAGAACACACAGTAAATAGGACCCAAAAGGTGATTCTTTAAAAGCTGGGTGGCTAGGTGATCCATTTTTCTTTGTGTTTTTTTTTTTCCTATAAACCCTGTATCTTAAACATAATAAGAGTAGCCCAGCCAGCTTGGCTCACTGGTTGAGCATCAACCCATGAACCAGGAGGTCATGGTTAGATTCCTGGTCAGGGCACATGCCCGGGTTGCGGGCTCAATCCCCAGTGTGGGGCGTGCAGGAGGCAGCCGATCAAGGATTCTCTCATTGATGTTTCTATCTTCCTCTCCCTCTGAAATCAATAAAAACAATATATTTTAAAAAATAATAACAAGAGTAAGGAAAAAATCTTATAATTTAAGGTAAAATTACTTTAAGAGTGCTATAGCTTCAGCCATACTCTGGTCAACAGTTTTAGCATTTATTCATTCTATCATGCATTTATTCAGCAAGTGTATGTTTATTGCTTGTAGCATGTTAGGCATCACGTTAAATGTGAGGATACGGTGAGAAGCAAAGCAGATACAATGTCTGCCTCAGGGAGCAGGTAACACACAGAGGAATATAGAAAACTATTTACCCAGTTGGGGGCTGTGACAGGGGGACATTTTCCCATCACCCAAGCTCAAGACCTCCTTCCTGAATCCTTATTTTCTGTTCCAAAATGAAACTCTACCCATGATGAAATACAGTGAGACCATCCTTCCCTAGAAACATGAGCCCTCACAATCATCAGAAGAAAATGGGCTAATTGTACGTTTCCCAACAAGGGCAGGATGAGTCACAGTCAAACTATGGCAATGGTCCAGCTGAGCGGAATTCATGCCTGCAGGTCCCTCAGTTCCCAGGTTCTCAACGCTGGGCTTCCTGTAAATGGCTAACATAAGAGCACATATAACACCTCCCCAAGCAACAATGACTTACAGTCAAATTTACTGAGGAAAGTAACAGCTCAGTCCCCAGAAAAGTGCATGCAATTTATACCATCAAATTGGAGCCCTGGGATTCACAGTAAGATCTAGCCTTCCCTAATAACAATAGGTACCAATTGCTTAATATTTGCATAACGAAGAGGCCCATAGTAATCGTTTTCTCAAAACAAAGGGATCCTTTTCCTCAATTGTGAATCCACAGCTCTACCTCTTAGGAAGCAAAATACAGTTCCCAATTTTTTTAAAAAATATATTTTATTGATTTTTTTACAGAGAGGAAGAGAGAGGGATAGAGAGTTAGAAACATCGATCAGCTGCCTCTTGCACACCCCCTTCTGGGGATGTGCCCGCAACCAAGGTACATGCCCTTGACCGGAATCGAACCTGGGACCCTTGAGTCCGCAGGCCGACGCTCTATCCACTGAGCCAAACCAGTTTTGGCAACAGTTCCCAATTTTTAACCATCTATTTTTTTTTTCAGTATCTGCTCTTCAAGACACCTGCCTCCCAAAGCCTTTTTTAAAAAAAATTATATATATTTATTGATTTCAGAGAGGAAGGGAGAGAGAGAGAGAGAAATATCAATGATGAAAGAGAATTATTGATTGGCTGCGTACCTCCTGCATGCCCCACACTGGGGATCGAGCCCGCAACCCGGGCATGTGCCCTGACCAGGAATTGAACCATGACCTTCTGGTTCATAGGTCGATGCTCTACCACCGAGCCACACCGGCCGGGCTCCCAAAGGTTTAAACAAAGCCCAGTCCTAAGCAGGATCACTGGATGATATTTGTTTATAAAATTTACAGGTAGTGCAAAGCTGAATGTGGTTTGGGGAATGGGCTGAAAGGACTGTGATCAAACTAAGCATTGACAGGCTGGATTCAGGCACCAGGCTTACCCAGGTGACAGGGAACCTCCAACCTAGGGTCCTCCACTTCTGATGGACACATCAACCTCAAAGGGGTCAGATTGAGAAGCTGCCACTGAGGCACCCTGCACAGGACTTTGGGCCTAAATTGACCATAAATTCTATATGAAGTAACAGGAAAGACCACAACTTTTGGAATTATAAAATAGGGTTCTCACCCTCTATTTAACCTCTCTCTTATTCAGTTTCTTTAAACAATTACACACACACAGATGAACATATATAATTTTTATTTATTGTTGACTGTATTACAGATGTCCCCTATTTTCCCCCCTTTGCCACCCTCCAGTTGCCCCCGCCCCACCCCGGGCCTTCCCCACACTATTGTCTGTGTCCATGGGCTATGCATATATGTATAATATCTTCCCATCCCCCCACACCCCTCCCATCTGAGCTGGATCAGTCTATTCCATGCATCCATGCCTCTGGACCTATTTTGTTCATCAGTTTATTTTGTTCAACATTATGATATCCCTTTAAAGTCTCTGATTTGAGTCATTTGAGAGTGTTTTCCCTTCTTCAACACTTGGGGAGTAGAAGTCATTTTCTATGCCCCAATATTAGATTATTTTAGTGAATATTTGGGTGGGGTAGTGGAGAGGCAGTGCCCTGAGGTTAAAGGGTGCCAAGCCATTTGAGCAATAATTGAACAGTTTATCACAGTGGACCACTGACTTTCCCAAATTTAGATTTCAGAGTCGCTGTTGGAGGCCCTAAGGGAGGTCAGGGACAGGGTTACATGGGCTGCAGAGCCCTCCCTGAAAACAATTTGTGTAGGAAAAAAAAATAGGGGGCAAGGGGTAGATGGTAAACAGCTCTAAAAAAATAAAATCTTAAAAAAAAATCACTCCCACCCTAACTGGTTTGGCTCAGTGGATAGAGCATCGACCTGCGGACTGAAAGGTCCCAGGTTCGATTCCGGTCAGGGGCATGTACCTTGGTTGCAGGCACATCCCCAGTAGGGGTGTGCAGGAGGCAGCTGATCGATGTTTCTCTCTCATCCATGTTTCTAACTCTCTATTCCTCTCCCTTCCTCTCTGTAAAAAAATCAATAATATATATTTTTTTAATCACTCCCACCAGTACATTGCCTCTAGAATGGCCTCCTAGTATTCATGCCCTTGTGTGATCACCACCCTTTATGGGTGAGCTGGACTGACTTCTAACTGCGTGACTTCTGACTGAGAGGATGTAGCAGAAATGATGGGATGTCACTTCCGAGATTAGGTTACATAAAGACTCTGGCTTCCATCTTGCTTGCCCTCTCTTCCCCTCTCACTGGCTCTGAGGAAGCCAGCTGCCATGTTGTGAGCTGCCCTACAGAGAGGCCCACATGGCAAGGAACTGACAACAGACTGCAGCCAATAGCCAGTCAGGAACCGAATCCTGCCAACGTCCCCTGAGTGAGCTTGGAAAGGAATCAAGGAATGGAGGTATGTCAAATTTCCTTGGTAATTGATGGATAAGAAACCAAAAGTGCACACATACCCTCCTCTTCTTATCCTCACCCGAGGATATTTTCTCATTGATTTTTAGGGAGAGTGGAAGAGAAAGGGAAAGACAGAGAGAAACATTGATGTGAGAGAAGCACATTGATTGGTTGCCTCCTGCACGAGCCCTGACCAGGGCGGAGCCTGCAACCAACCGAGGTACATGCCCTTGACCGGAATTGAACCCGGGCCCCTTTGGTCCATAAGCCAATGCTCCATCCACTAAGCCAAACCAACTAGGGCCCCTCCTCTTGTAAAAACAACATAGAATATGCCAGTGTTCAGAGTTTTCTTTTTCCTCCTCCTCCCTCTCCTCTTCTTCCTTCTAATGAAATCTATCCCAAGGGAAGACCTTGCTTCTGTTGCATTTTTTTACTCTGCAGCAAACACTTTGCATTTGTTGCAGAGTTGATTTAGGGAAGTTTGAGAGTAGAGAGCAGAGATGAGAATGAGGCACCTGAGGACACCTCACAAGAGGCCAGACAGCTTGGGGCGATGATCTGTTTGAAGCTGTACAGGGAAACAGGAGTGATGGCTAACCATTTACACAGCCGCAGCCTGCCGTCTGTCAGCAGCCTGGATTCACTCCCAGTTGTCAGGAACAGCATTGGAAGTGATCTCCATCCAATTTGTTATGGACAGCTGTTCAGATCACCAGGCATCCTTCTTGAGGCACAAGGATCGTCAAGACTGAATGGGCGTGCACACGACCTCCACTGTTAATATTAAAATAGGAAGAGATCAGCCCTCCGGTGTGGCTCAGTGGTTGAGTGTCGACCTATGAATCAGTGTGGGGCGCGGCTACAGTGTTTGGACAGGTTCAAGCCTTGGACTGACGAGAGGGCACAGTCCTCTCATGGCCACGTGCAAGTCCCAGCTTGGAGGGCAGAGCCCTCCCAGCACAGTTATAGCCAACAGCTGTAGTTGTGAGCTTGAACCGGTTGTCCGAACACTGGCCCCACGTGCCTAAGTGATATAGGCTGCAAGGAAACAGAGCTTGATCAGGTGCATGTAATGAGTAGGATCGAAACCCACAAGAATGTTGTAAACATCTTGACCACGCCCTTACTTTGTGGCATCTGGCTACAAAATAAAGACACGGCTTGTCTCTCAGGAAGCAGTGTCCCACCGAGACCCAGCTTTCATTCTCTTGTCTTTTCTAAGCCTTTCAGCCGCCCCCTCTCAGGGTCACCCTTGGCCATGCCGGCGCGGCACAAACCAGGAGGTCATAGTTCGGCTCCTGGTCAGGGCACATGCCCGGGTTGCAGGCTCAATCCCCAGTGTGCGGCATACAAGAAACAGCCGATCCATGATTCTCTCACATTGATATTTCTTTCTGTCTCTCCCTCTCCCTTCTCTGAAATCAATAAAAATATATTTAAAAGAAATAAAATAGGGAGCAAAAGGGAGTCGACATTGTAAGCATGGTCATCTGGGCAGCTTCACCAGAAAGGTGAAGCTTTACACTCCCCAGGGAGCCACCAGTCCATACCCTGCAGTTCAGGGACAGGGAAGAGATTAACCAAAGAACATACATACATAAATGCATAGCCCATGGACACAGACAGTAGTGTGGGGACGGCCTGGGATGTGGGACGGGAAATGGACGCATGTGCAGTGAAGTTGGAGGAATGTAGGGAAGGTGCTTGTCTGTCAGTCTACCCTGAGAAAAAGATAATTGGCTAGAGGGGGTGGAGCCACTGCAAGTAGGCAAAATCTTGAAAGGGTAAAATCCCCGGGACAAAGAATTCTCTCTTGCTTGCAGCTTGCACTCCTTTTTCTAGCTCGTTCCGTGACCTGTGCACTAGCCCATCATGTGTCCCTAGTAGCCACATGGCCCGTGACCATGCAGACCCCACACGCAATGGACTGCAGCTGCTAAGCTGGCCAGGTGCTGGACTGGACTGGACCTCAGTATGGAGCGGAAACGCTGGGCAATGGCTTTTTTAAAATATATATATTTTATTGATTTTTTTACAGGGAAAAAGGGAGAGGGATAGTGAGTTAGAAACATCGATCAGCTGCCTCCTGCACGCCTCCTACTGGGGAGGAGCCTGCAACCAAGGTACATGCCCTTGACTGGAATCGAACCTGGGACCTTTCAGTCCGCAGGCCAATGCTCTATCCACTGAGCCAAACCAGTTAGGGCTGGGCAATGGCTTTGATCTTAGCCCTGCTGAAGACAAAAGGAGGGGGCGTGTAGGGGCTGGGTGGAGGCAGGTAAATGGGAGAAATGGGAGGCATCTATTATACTGTCAACAATAAAAAATACATTTTAAAGAAAAGACAAAATGGGACCTTTTCTTTTATAGTATTTTTATTGACTTTAGAGAGGAATGGAGAGGGAATAGAGAGAGAGAAACATCGATCAGCTGCCTCCTGTACACCTCCTACTGGGGATTGAGCCCATAAACCGGGCATGTGCCCTGACTAGGAACTGAACCAGGGACCTCGTTGCTCAACCAACTGAACCACGCCGTCCAGGCTGCAAATGGGACAGAGCAACCCACCGATAACAGACTCAGCTTTGAGGCCTGGACATCCAGAACCTTCAGAGATGATAAGTCAGTTCTGAAGAAACAGGCTGGTGCTCTGAAACAAAAATGATTGAAGTGTCATCAGCAAGTGTGCCGTGGAAGAGTCAGGGAAACACGTCTTCCAATTCTAATGCCAGGTCTGCTGCTGGCCAGATCTTTCCAGTAAAGCAATGAAGAGTTTTATGCTTTCATTTCTTCACCAACTCTATAACCATACCACCAATTTATCCCAAAGGAGCAATGTCAGGCTAACCTCATAAACAACTCGTACTTGAACACGATTTACGCTCATGAAGACTGCAAGATCTGTACTGAGCCAACCCAAGGCCATTTAATCACCCAACTTTGAATCTGCATCCTCCCTTATATGGTCTCCTGGACCTTAAACAACCTCATGACATCACCCAGGATTTATCAAGCACTTCACTTTTAAAATAATTCTCATTTACTTTTCACAACAAACTTGAGTGGAAGATGCTTTTATCATCAGTTAAAAGATGAGTTTACGAAGGATAAGTAACACGCTCAGCCAGCCAGTGAGTAGGAGAGCTGAGATCCAAACCTACCGGGCCCCAAAGTCTTTAAGACCACAGCCCCCCCCCCTATTTAAATGAAGGGGGAGTCTACTTACTGCATGTCCATGGATAAGGACCATAAATCAAAGGCACCCCACCACCCAAGAAAAGAGATCATTGATCCCCATAACCTCGAATAAAGGAAGAACACTCAGGTCAGACAGCGTCTTCATTGACTGTCACTCATTAGTGGTGTCATTCACAGATACAGCGTCCGCTGCCTGCAGAAATCCTTCCCCACACTTACCAACCCCATGTTGTGGGCTTAGAGATTCTGAATTATCTCTTTTGGTAAAACCAGACTTAACATGGTTTTAAAGGTACCTGGGAGAATTCAAGAGTACTACACAGAGTCTCCATCTCACCCTCAGAGGGAAATTACCTCAGATTGCATCTTGGCAGATTTGCTTTAGACACCTCAAATCCTGTTTACTTGGAATTGTAACCGGACAACCGAGGGGTCTGGGCCGCCTGTCACTACTTGAGCCAATTCAGCAGAGACAGGGTTGAATCATATGAGTGTTTATTCCAATCCTGCCGGCAGGATGGGGGAGCAGCAGGTCAGCCACAAACATCTGCTCTGCACCCCCCCATAAGCCAGCTGCTTATATGGGGTAGAAGGACACAGGTTACATGGAAAGTAGGCAAAAGGCTATGCCAAATGGGGAGTTAACAGGTAATGCAGGCTGGAGATTTGCAAAGCCTGAGGGTATACAAAGGCTGGGGGGCTTCAAAGGGCTGGTGGTTCTGGTTTCTGCAACAAGGTGGTTAATCTTTCCAGGAGGATGGGCTGCATTTCCAGGTGAGCTCCCAGGTCTCATGTGCAGCTCCCAGCCAGGTTAGCAGGTGCCTTCATTAATCAGAACAAAACAATCATGGTTAACAGAGCATGGTTAATATTTCTTACAGTTTTAGCTGGTCCCCAATATTCTGTTTCTACCCCTATCAGAATCTCTTGGATTCAAGAAACAGATGCTCCCTCGGGTCGCTAAAATAAGAGAGGTCTAATATCATGCTGTACCTGGAGCAGGGGAGGGAGATGGAGGGCCACAGATGCCGAGATACTTCTCTGACGGTCTTGTAGCCTGCAGGAGGAGGAAGATTCTAGAACCCAGGCTGCTCTGCTGGCCCCAGGGTCTTCATTCAAGTTTTCTACCGTTACCACAACCCAGCTAGTCTCCACAGATCAGATCAGCTGTCTTTCTGTGCCTGAAATTGGCAGGTTCTTTATTACTGGTTCAGATTCCTGAAAGGTGAAATCACACTGGCCCGTTTTCTCTCTTCCCAGCAGGCCCGCTCTAGGGCTCTGGCCGGCCTGTGGATTGACTGATTCCTGGGCCCATCTATGAGCAGAGAACAGCCTAATGCAGCTTCCCAGACTGCAGGGAAGGGGCATTGAAATGGGGCGATTTTAGGGGAAAAGGGGGAGTTGACCTTGAAAGGTAACATGTTTGGGTCCCATTTGTGACAGTCCAGAACCAAGCAATCAAGGATCTTTTCTGAGATAGAGAACAGGTCAATGGTTGCCAGAGGAGTGGAGGTTGGGGGTCTGGGTTAAAAGGTGAAGGGACTGAGAAGTACAGATTGGTAGTTACAGAATAATCATGGGGATGTAAAGTACAGCATAGGGAATAGAGTCAATAATATTGTAATAACTATGTACGGTGTCGGTTGGGTACTGGAAATATCGGAGGGGTGGAGGCACTTTGTAAAGTATACGATTGTCTAACCGCTATGCTGTACCCCTGAAACTAATACAAAATAATACTGACTATAAACTGTAATTTTAAAAAATATTTGTTTGCCCTAGCCAGTTTGCTCAGTGGATAGAGCACAAGCCTGTGGACTGGAGGGTCCTGGGTTCGATTCCAGTCAAGGGCACACACCTTGGATGCTGGTTCGATCCCCAGCCCAGATCAGGGCATGTGGATGAGGCAACCAATTGATGTGTCTCTCTCACATCAATGTTTCTCTCCCTGTCTCTTCCTCTCCCTTCACTCTCTCTAAAAATCAATGGAAAAATATCCTTGGGTGAGGATTAACAAAAAAGAATAACAAAAATCTATAAAAATTTGTTTTTTAAACTGAAAAATGAAAGACTCTTTTCTGATTCATCTAGTTTTCCCAAAGGAAGTCTGCTCCTTGGGATTTTTGCTGGGTAGAGCTAGCGGGCTGTGAGGAAGGGAGCAAGGGAGAAAGTGCTAGAAGAAGGGAAAGGCTACTCTGTAACCCCCTTAGGACACTTGGGCAAGACAATAATACCCTACCATTTTACTAAATTCCAGCTGTGGACCAGGCCCTGTGGTAGGCTTTGTGAGAGCAACTAATACGAATGATTCCTATATAGTACGGCAGTAGGATGATGGTACTTAACATACCAAAAACTCCCTTTTATTACCATAAAAGTGCTATCCCTATGCTCACTTTACAGAGCAGGGAACTGAGTCTCAGAGAGGTTCAGCAGCTTGCAAGGGACAGGGCTAGGATTTAACCACGACACTGTGCCCCATCTTGATTCTTTTAAACATTGTCATCTAATTCCCGCAGACGCTCAGACGTAGGTGTAATTACTTACATTTAACGTTTGAAGACACCGAGGCTCAAAGAAGTCAAGTAATTTGCCCAAAGCCCATCAGCAGGCATCGTCCCTCCCCCTTCATTCAATCTGTCACACAAGTCACTGAGCAGATGAGGCCCTGCACTCCACTCTGCGCATGTGCCAGTCGTTCCGCCACCCACACCATGCAGCAGCCTTTCCCTGCGTCTCCCCTGCTCCTGTTGTGGATTTTGTCACAAGTTGCTGCATCAATATCCTATCTATTGCAGACACCAGTCTAAAAAGGATCCACCAGGAAATCTGACATCATGCCTATTAAGAAGGAAAGTTTTATCTCCTTTTTAATGATTTCTTCCTTTAACATTTTTTTCTTAAATTACAATTTACATTAAATTTTTTTTGTATTAGTTTCATGTGTACAGCATAGTGGTTAGACAATCATATACTTTACACAGTATTCCCCCTGATATTTCCAGTACCCACCAATTACAATATTATTCACTATATTTCATATGCTGTTAACTCATTTTTTAAATTGGGGGGAGTGTAACATTCCTATAAATGTGCAAAATCTGAAGTGTACTGTAGCTTGATGAAATTTTCCAATATGTATAATTATGGAACTATCATTCAGTTCAAGATATAAAGGAGGGCCTGGCTGGTATGGCTCAGAGGTTGAACATAGACCCATGAACCAGGAGGTCACAGTTCGATTCCCAGTCAGGGCACATGCCTGAGTTGCAGGCGCGATCCCCAGTGTGGGGCGTGCAGGAGGCAGCCCATCAATGATTCTCTCCATCATTGATGTTTCTATTTCCCTCTCCCTGAATTCAGTAAAGACATATCTTTTTTAAAAAGGATATAAAGGAGGGGTGCGCAGGGAGAACCACAGGCAAACCAAATCGGGCCCTCCCCCTGATTTTGTAGCTGAGGTTGTGGTGGACCCGCCGAGCCGATTAGTTTATGTGTTGTCTGTCTGCACTTGCGCTGCAATAGCAGAGCGCATAACTGACAGAGACTGCATGCCTTGAAAGACAAAAATATTTACTATCTGGTCCTTGACAGAAAGAGTTGGCCGACCCCTGTTATGGAACATTCTGGAGCACACCAGAAGGCTCCCTCATGCCTTAAAAGTAAATGTCACCCATCAAATCTTGGAATTGGTGAGCAGGAGTGACTACAGGAAGAGAAACGTGAGGAAGATCGCATTTGCCTCTGTTGGTTTTCTCATCCTCCTTGGAACAGTCACGTGGCTAACAGTTTTAAGCTTGTCAACGGGTAGCCTGCCAATGCATACAGAGCTTCTGTTTTTAAGAAGCTCTCTCAAGAGTGACTAAGAGTTGCAGTGAAACGAACAGGAACGAAGAGGGAGACAGGGTTCCCAGGCAGTTGCGCCCCTCCATTTGCTCTGTGGTTCTGCACATCTGACTGAGGCTGCTTCATACCTTCCTTCCTTTGGGTATTAGACCTTCCAGGATGTGGAGAATAAGCGGGGGCTGAGCTTTCATGAGTTTGCCTTGGCCCCATTTCTTTTCTTTTTTTTAAATATATTTTTATTGATTTCAGAGAGGAAGGGAGAGGGAGAGAGAGATAGAAACATCAATGATGAGAGAGAATCATGGATCGGCTGCCTCCTGCACGCCCCACACTGGGGATCCAGCCAGCAACCCGGGCCTGTGCCCTTGACCGGAATCAAACCTGGGACCCTGCAGTTTGCAGGCTGACGCTCTACCCACTGAGCAACACCGGCTAGGGCTTGGCCCCATTTCTTCTCTGTTTCCTTTTCATTTGACTTTGGAGCATCCATTGCATCATTGTTTGTGCTTTTTGTATTTTCTTCACCTTCAAGCTGCTCCTTGAGGTTACATGGAAGTTCTCTAAGGGGTCTGCCCTCTTGACAATACCGAGAAAGAGCTCCATCAATCAGCCCAACAGCTCAATTGCATCTGTTCTTTAGTCCGGGCCAGAACACACCCGCCCACAATAAATCACCGCTGAGCAACAATAGCATGTCCGGATTAATGAGAAGCGTGTCCGGAACACTCCAAGAACACGGAACCTGCTGGAACGGCCAGCCAGGCTCCCCTGAATAGATGGCAGGGAACAGGTGCCCTCCTCTCCAGAGGCCTTGGGACACATGCTGCCGATTCCAAAGCGTTTTAGCCTGCGCTCTGCCCTGTTGAGCCAACTAGAGACAACCGAAGGGGACATCTGGGCACACCTGCCCCGGAGCACAGGCAGAACCAAGATAGAGCCCATTCTTAACATTTCCATCCTCTTTAGAAAAAGCTCTTTCCCCTACTGGCAATGATTACGTTCATCCTAGGTCCTTTCTCTGTCATGGCAACCCTCAGGACATACGGGGTGGGGCAAAAGCAGGTTTACAGTTGTGAGTACGCAAAACACAATTTTTTTTCTTTTTTTAAATACGTTTTTATTGATTTCAGAGAGGAAGGGAGAGGAAGAGAGAGAAACATCAATGATGAGAGAGAATCATGGATTGGCTGCCTTCTGCACGGCTCCTACTGGGGATCGAGCCTGCAACTTGGGCATGTGCCCTTGACCAGAATCGAACCTGGGACCCTTCAGTCCGCAGGCCAATGCTCTATCCACTGAGCCAAACGAGCTAGGGCACAATTTATTCTGGTATCATTATTTCTTAGTTACTGTATTATTTTCCATATGAACAATGGTACATCTACTTTTGTCCTCCCCCCACCCAGCCCCCTTAATAATTTGCAGAAAAATTCAGCATGTTGAAGCCACAGTGTGGACTATTCTAAAAACTCTTTGAGATCCCTGCCGGTGGAAGTAAAAAGACTCCCTCATTCTTCCTGTGGCCTTCCCGTTTCCTGAGTAACTCCTGCTCGGCAGACGTGCATGCACACACGCACGCACACACCCCTCCAAGGGACAAACAGCAGTTCTCAGGGACTGGGGTGGGTCTCAACTGTCCCTGAGTAGAATCTGCTGGGATTCTCCCATCCACAATGGAAATGCAACTTATTTGCACAGAAGGCCGGTTCCTTCTTCTCATCCCCCTGCTTCTAGACCATTGCTAAGAGCGTCTTAGTATCTAGGAAACATCCCGTCAAAGAACTGCCTCAAACAGCAGGGCCATTTAGCCTTACTGTTTACTTTTAGCTATATACAAAGGCTTGGCTCAAGCCTTGAATCAGATGCACTTTTGTTTTTTTGTTTAACCTTGGACTAGAACAAATTGTTAGGCACAGCTCCGAGTCCCTTCTAATTTCTGTAAAGAGAAGGAAAAAATATTGAGATTTATTTTCCCTTTGTCCAGAACAAAGAATGAAGGGCAGTTCTTGTAATTACATCCCTTTAACCCTTGTCCATCGGGCACCTGTAATCTGTAGGTGCGGGACACTGAATGGGAGTCAAAGAAATGCAAATCTGTTCTTATCTTTAAACAGATTATAATCTAGTCAGAAGAGAAAATGCTGGAAAGGGATGGAGGGAGAAAAGGAGGGGTGCCCTGTGAGTAATTAGTCCTTGAAGACGTTTTGGGGCAAGCTTAGCATATGTTAACAGTCCATTCAGAACCCAGAATTCATCTTTGCTATGGTTTCTGAAAACCACCTGATATGTTGTGGGATTTTCCTTTACAAATTGCTTCAGTCTGCTTGTGCCCTATAGGGTCTACAGTACACACAGACACCCTAAATAGATTGTGCTACCCACAGTTTCTACTAAGAACCCCATCTGCTTGTCCACTGCCATCCAGCGTCTGGCCAGAGTTTTTAGGAAGGCCTAGTGTTTTGTTTTGTTTTGTGTTTTTTTTTAAATAATTCTTTATTGTTGAAAGTATTACATATGTCCCCTTCTTCCCCCTATTGATGCCCTCCAGCCTTCCCCCGCCCCGCCCCGCCCCGTTGTCTGGGTCCATGGGCCACACATATATGCATGCAAGGTCCTTGGTTGAATACCTCCCTCCCACCCACCCTCCCTGCCTTCCCTCTGAGATCCGCACGCTGTCCTTGCTTCCAAGCTTCCACGTCTCTGCATCCACGCTGTTCATCAGTTTACTGTGTTACTTAGATGGAAGGACTAACACTTTTAGGGAATCATTTTGAAGCAGGAGATTGAATGAATGATGATTCTCATTTCGCTCACCACTGCCCTGGGGCACTCATCTTTGGTTAGCAGATGATGTCACTCTGAGCAAGAGAATCCCAGGCTGTCCAGCGGGAGAGGATGCTGACAGAAGACATTTCTCGCATGTCATCTCTCCAAATTACAGAAAGCGTTCTAAATGAATGGGGGCCAGTGCACACCCTGCTGTGGTTGGCGACTCTCACCACGAAACCTGTAAGATGAAAGGCATATGTCAGCCAGAATCCACCCTCCTCTTGAGGGGGTGAGTCACCAAAGGGATCTGCACATTTCTTCATGCACAAAAGGCAGGAGACTTTCCAAAAATGGCTGTGGTTTCTCTGTTTCCTTGGCTCCCTGACACATAGTCTAGCCGTGACCACATGCGGCAGGAACCTGCTGCCTTATTTGGGAATCCTCAGCCCGATTTTGTATGGGGAGTAGGGCGGGCCGAAAAGTCCAGATCAAAACGCCAACTCACAAAAAATAGAGAGACTCAGATAAAGGAAGTGGATGTTTTCTCCGGAACAACCATGGAGAACTGCCTGATCCGAGGAATAAATATTTCCATGCCCGTTTCTTTGTAGAGGTCTCCTGGGAAAATATTGAGAATCTTCCATTTGCTGAAATGATTCCCCCCCCCCCCCCCCGTTTTCTTTCTCGCCATAGTGCTGACTGTCTGCATTTCTCAGCTGCTGCGGAGACAGCTCCGCTGTGGGGGGAGACTATGAATCACATTCGCTCACAGTTGTCCAAGCAAATGCTTCTCAAGTGGCCCTCATTGTGACCCTGACATGTTCTGTGTGACAGTCATTGTGGCATGCAGACAGCAGGAACAGTCTCAGCCAAAAAAAAAAAAAGAAGAAAAAAAAAAGGGAAATTGCACCATGAGGAGCAGGGAGGCTAAGGGTGCAAATGCTCTGAATTTTATTTTTATTTTTTTATTGATTTCAGAGAGGGAGAGAGAAATAGAAACATCAATGACAAGAGAGAATCATGGATCGGCTGCCTCCTGCACGTCCCACACTGGGGATCGACCCCACAAACCCGGGCATGTGCCCTGACCGGGAATCGAACCTTGACCTCGCTCAACCACTGAGCCATGCCGGCCAGGCAATGCTCTGGATTTTATAACTGACTTCCAGTCTGCCTTTCCTTAGGGGGGTATAATGGGGCGGAGGGAGGGAGGATGGACCCAACACAGATCTCAAGCCCACATTTAGGCCTCCTTAGAGAAGCAGGGAAGCAAGCTGTAGACAAAGCCTACACTCCTCTCCTCTGGTATTCCTCCAACAGGCCCGCAGCCGGGACCACTCCTTTCCATTGTGTTTCTCCAAATGTGAGATCATCCAGCTGAGCAAGAAAAGGAAAGTGGGGAAAGGGAGGGAGTCCGTGAAACAGTAATGGGTGTGTCAGCTCCAACTGGAATGTGTGTCCATTGTCAACCCCCAGTAACTGAAAAACAAACCCGAGGCCAGAATTCCTTCTGGTGGCCAGTGTGTCAATGGCGTAGTCGAGGGAAGGGCGCCCTCTGCTGTCAGCTCTGGTTCTTTGTTTTTCATTTCAAAGGAAATGTTCAAGCTCCATGTAAAACAGATTTAAGAAACATTCTGGGTATTAAATAGGGAAGCTAGGCCGTGGCCGGGTAGCTTAGTTGGTTAGAGCGTCGTCCCCATGCACTAAAGTTGCAGGTTCAATCGCGGTCAGGGCACATACTAGAACCAAGCAACGAAAGCATCAATAAATGGAACAAAAATCTGTGTTTTTTTTCTTCTCTTTCTCTCCCTTCCTCTCTCTCTCTAAAACCAATAAGTAAATTTAAATAAATTTTTTAAATTATAAATAGGGAAGCCAACTTAGGATTTCAACTGTTTTAACCAGACTGAGAAAAGTCCACCCCCCCCCCTGTTTTTTTCCAGTAAACTAATTAAGGCTTGTTATTAGATTCCTTCGTTTGTTTCTCTAGGAAAGAAATATATATATATATTTCTCACATAGTGAAAACTCAATGGCTTTGCTCACAAACACTGCATGGAGAAAAGGATTTAAAATAAATACAAGTGCCCAACTCTAATGAAAGATGAGTTATGTAGCTCAGTGTGCTTTCCTTGGAATATCCACTGAGATATAAAGTCATTGACCCAGGCATTTACTTTAGAGTTAACCCAAATGCAATCTACAGCCTGTGTCAAATGGGATGAAGATCAAATATGTATTTCTTATTGTTAATCACAATATCACAACTACGTATGCCCTTGCCTCTGACCCACCAATGCCACTTGTAGGAATTGACCCTGAACTCCACCTCTAACAATATGAAAGTACATACAGGGGTGGGCAAAAGTAAGTTTACAGTTGTGAGTACGCAAAAGTTGGTTCTTGTATTATTTATTTGTGTTACACTGTAAACCTACTTTTGCCCACCCTTGTATGCAAGCAGTCATTCTTTGCAGCATTATCTGTTCAATCATAGGAGACTGGTTGAATAAACTATGGTGCATCCACATCACCACGAATACTATGCAAATACATTGAACTTGACAATGTAGGACAGATGGACGTTATATGTCTCCAGATGTGCTGCTCTGAGAAAGACACAACATCGCCTATATAATAGTCTGGCAAAAATACATAACATTTTCAGATTTCCATGCCTGTGAATACAAAACCCTTCCCTTTAGATCCCGAAGGAGTTTGTGGAGAGCTTGGGGAGGGGCTTGTATTCATGTATGAAGTGGAACCTATTTCTTCTGCAGTCCCCCCCATCTCAGGAAAAGACAACTCCAAGCTTCCAGTTGTTCAGAACAAAAGCTTTTGCTCCTCAAGATTCAGTCTTCCCTTCTTGATAAACTAAGAAAAAATGGATCTTACTGGATTAACATTCGGGTCCGATGCTCTCTGCTCAGACACCTCAGATTTGGGGGAAAGAGGTAGATCTGAAGATAGGCTGATAACATCTAAACCAACCAAAATGTGGGGCATTCAACACTGTATAGGTGGTACCCCTTACAAATATCATATCTTAATAAATTGAGTATTAGTTTAAGGCCCACACTAGAAGCCCCTCATTTATTTTTTGGTGAGATCTGTAAATTCAGAAGGTCATTGGGTGGGGCAGAGAACTTCAAAGAAAAAGTAGCACAGTGAAGGAGCCCACATTTCCCCTCACCTTCCACTGGCCAGCACTCAGTCACATGGCCAAACCTAGCTGCAAGGGAGGCTAAGAAATGTAGTCCAGCTGTCTGCCCATGGGGAGAAGGAAAATGATTTGGTGAACAACTGGCTAATCTTTGCCACCGTGGTGCTAGATTATAAATATTGTCTTCCTTTTCACATATTAATTAGTATGAATCTATTAATATTAACTATTAAAATATGTTATTTATACTTTTAAATTATGATGACTTGATTTCTTTTCATTTATTAAATGGATGACCTACATGAAACTCCTGATAGTGTAGAAAACCCATTAAGGACATTGTGGATGCCAAACATCAAGGAACATCTCACTCAAGTAATACCCAGTCTTTTCTCAGAAATGTTCCCTGGTGGTGGCATTGAGACTCAAGAAAGAAGGCTGGTGCGTCTGTGAGGAATAAAATTAAGTGTTGCTGAAAAAATGTTCAAGTGCTAGCTGATAACTGCACACCAGCTGTCCTCATTTTATAACACTTTTCCATAAAGTTTTGCTCCCCAGGGGTGGGGGTGGGATGGAATTGGCATATAGTGGGTGAGACTAGACATCTTACAATTCGCAGGGCAGCCCCCACAATCAAGAATTATTGAGACCAAAATATCAATAGTGCAGAGATTAAGAAAACTTGACTAAAAGCAACCATATCCACAAAGTCCAAAGGGAAAAACCCATTTTAGGAGACCTTTATTTATTTAATATATATATATTTTTAATTGATTTTAGAGAAGAAGGGAGAGGGACAAAGAGATAGAAACATTAATGATGAGAGAGAATCATTGATCAGCTGCCTCATACTGAGGATGGATCCTGTAACCTGGGCATGTGCCCTGACCAGGAATCGAACCATGACCTCCTGGTTCATAAGTTGACACTCAGCCACTGAGCCACGCCAGCCGGGCTAGGAGACCTTTAATAGTATAGATCTCTGTGGTTCTCAGCTAGGGGTGCTTTTGTTCTCCAGGAATATTTGTCATGTCTGGAGACATTTTTCTTTGTCACAAGTGCAAAGGTGAGTTGCTACTGACATCTAGTGGACAGAGACCAGGGATGCTGCTAAACATCCTACAGTGCACAGCCCTATGACAAAGAATGATCCCACCCCAAATGTCACCTGTGCCCAGGCGGAGATCACCTCTATTGTGATTGTTTGGCTCCCTGGTTTTCTCACCCCCTTCCGGTTTTGTGCTTTTGCTCCCATACTTTGCACCTGCCCCATTATTGATGCCTAGACCTGATACAACTTTGGCATCGGTCTAGGGAACTAGGGGTCACAATGAAGCACAAACTGCTCAGTGAACAGAGCAGAAGCAAAACAGTTGAGACCAAAAGTATAACCAGTTACTTGTTTGTGTTTTTTAGATAGCTTTGGCTTTATTTTAAAGGTACGTTTTTCTAGACTATTTTAAACATAACATACAATCCTTATAGAAAATCTGGAATTTACAAAAGAATTTAAAGAAGATGAAAAATTAACCTGTATTTTCATAATATCTTTATTAATATTCTCTATCAATGCCTCTATTAATATTCTTCTACTCTTTTATCTTTGCAAAGATTCCATTTTTTTCTACAGAGAAGAAATACTTTTCTCTCTGTAACTTGGTATCCTTAACATTATGACAAAATAATTTCCCTTGCTATCACAGACTCTAATTGAATAATTTTTGTGATATTTCCTGGTTTTGTCTCATTATAAAGTCAACCCATGCTATCTGCATAAAATTTAGAAAATACATAAAAATATGAAGGCATTAAATAATCTATAATTCCATATCCCAATTTTCAGACCAGTACAAACACCCCAACTGTCAGTTCCAAGTCTTCAGCTCTTTCCCCTGCAATTGATTCCCTTAGCATCCAGGAAAAGCAGAGGCCTTGTCATTTAAATCAGGGGTGATCATCAGTCTTGTAAAGCTGAGATGGGTGGGGGTGTGGGGAAAGAAGAAGTGCTGGGTAGGTGAGAACAGTGAGAGCAGCTATTTTTTTAAAACAAAATTTTTAAAAAATCCTCTTCCAAGGATATGTTTATTTATTTTAAAAAGAGAGAGAGAGAGAGAGAGAGAGAGAGAGAGAGAGAGAGAGAGAGAGAGGAGAGAGAGAGAGATATGTTGGTTGGTTGCCTCTCGTACACACCCAACCGGGGACTGAGCCCAAAACCTGAGCATGTGACAGGGAATCGAACCCACGACCTTTGGGTGTATGGGATGACGTTCCAACCAACCGAGGCACACTGGCCAGGGCTGAAAGCCTCATCTGAGCAGCCAAGTAATGGCATCTGACACCAACCAAATACAATGCCACATAACTGCCTTCACAATACAGCAAGTCATTTTCTCTTCGGAAATGCTGGATGCCAGCAGAGGTCATGAGAACAAACTAGCATGGTACTTAAAACTAACAGTTAAATATGACGGGTATAAAAGGAAAAAGCAGACATATCTATTTTCTCAGTGCCGGACTGTAAGCAAAACAAAACACTTGACATTGTTAAGAAAAGAGGCAGCAACAGATCTTCATTCAAAATAAACATTGCCGGCAGGTGCAAAGCACACACGTGCTTCCTACCCATACTTGCTGATGAGACTGCCGAGTAAACACGTATGTAAGCGTTAACTGAAGATGGCAAACAGTAGTGTACATCTGTCATGAGAACAGACTTCACTCCTGTCTTCTCCAATGGATGGCTGACTTCCAAGGGGGCACTTCTTCTAGCCACTGGCGAGTCAAGGTTCATGTCCAGACAAGGATTTGAAAGAGGCTTGTTATCCATATATTTTAGGGGACTGGATATATTGCTTCCATGTCTCTGGATCCACTCTGTTCATCAGTTTACTGTGTTACTTAGATGGAAGGACTAACATTTTTAGGAAAACATTTTGAAGTAGGAGATTGAATGAATGATGATTCTCATTTCGCTCACCACTGTCCCGGGGTGGGGAAAGAAGAAATGATGGATAGGTGAGAACAGTGAGAGAAAAAGTGTGTGTGAGAAGGCATTTTTCGGGGGAGCCAGGGAAGGCTTAGCTTTAGTAACTAAATTCCCCTAGTCTCTGGAACCCTAGCTTTTTATTAACACACTAGAAGCCCAGTGCACGAAATTCGTGCACGGCAGGGGGTTGTCCCTCAGCCCAGCCTGTACCCTCTCCAATCTGGGACTCCTGGAGGGATGTCCGACTGCCCGATCCCATCGGGCCTAAACGGGCAGTTGGACATCCCTCTCACAATCCAGGACTGCTGGCTCCCAACTGCTTGCCTGCCTGCCTTCCTGATTGCCCCTAACCGCTTCTGCCTGCCAGCCTGATCACCCCCTAACCACTCTGCTGCCAGCCTGGTTGATGCTTAACTGCTCCCCTGCCAGCCTGTTTGCCCCCAACTTCCCTCCTCTGCCAGCCTGGTCACCCCTAACTGCCCTCTCCTGCAGGGTTGATCACCTCCAACTGCCCTCCCTTGCAAGCCTGGTCCCTCGCAACTGCCCTCCCTTGCAAGCCTGGTCCCTCGCAACTGCCCTCCCTTGCAGGCCGGGTGCCTCCCAACTGCCCTCTCCTGCTGGCCATCTTGTGGTGGCCATCTTGTGTCCACATGGGGGCAAGATCTTTGACCACATGGGGGCAGCTATATTGTGTGTTGCAGTGATGATCAATCTGTATATTATTCTTTTATTAGATAAGATAGAGGCCTGGTGCACTGGTGGGGGCCAGCTGGTTTGCCCTGAAGGGTGTCACAGATAAGGGTGGGGGTTCCCTTGGGGTGTGGGGCGGCCGGAGCGAGGGCCCTGTGGTGGTTTGCAGGCCGGCCACGCCCCCTGGCAACCCAAGGGGAGGCCCTGGTATCTGGAATTTATTTTCCTTCTACAATTGAAACTTTGTAGCCTGGAGCGGAGCCAAGCCTGGGGCTCCGGAAGCCATTTCTGTGGCAGTTAATTCACCTTCTACAATTGAAACTTTGTTGCCTTAAGCGGGTGGGCCCGGCCAGGGTGTGCAGAAAGCTTTGCTTCCCCTGTTGCCGCCGGCAACCCTGGCCTGCTCTCTCAAGCTCCATTCTGCCGCCATTTGTTTGAATTTGTTTACCTTCTATAATTGAAACTTTGTAGCTTGAGTGGAGGCTTAGGCCTGCAACAGCTATGGAAAGCTTGGCTTCCTCTGTTACCTGGGAAACCTTGCTCTCTGTGGCTGTAGCCATCTTGGATTGGGGTTAATTTGCATACTTGCCCTGATTGGCTGGTGGGCGTGGCTTGGCTGGTGGGCGTGGCTTATGTAGCGGAGTGATGGTTAATTTGCATATTACCATTTTATAGAGAGGATTTTGCCCTATAGTAAAGCAGATACATATATCAAAGGTAAGGTTTGGTTATCAGGTTGGGGGAAATGCCTACAGCTGTCTGGCAGCAAGCAATAATATATGCAGATCTTCATATATTTTAATGATCAAACTGAGTGCATTCAATTATACCACGCTTATTATCCTAACAGGGACATTATCATTGACTGGCATTGAAGGTCTGGAGAGTGGCTCTTTTCACAAGACTTTAGGCCTTAGAGACAAGCTTATTTTTTTTTTCACGGTTAATGTTTCTATCGAATATACTACTGTACGTCTTTGAAAGCCAACTGGAATTCTTTTTAAAGTGAAAAAAAATTATAATATAGAATAATACCTACCTTCAAGGCACTGTTAGCCTAGTTAAGTGGACTGTACTATTCAAAAATATCCAAGCCTCTTAAAAGAGGTATAACATAGTAGGGCCCAAGGGAAGAGGGCTCATATTTGGAAAGAAAGCACACAATGATTCATAGAGGAGATGGTGTTTGAGGTGGATCTTACCAGAGTTAAAATATATTTCTAGGCTCAAGATGGAGCCGCTGCCGCCCAAGGTGCCACATATCAACAAATCAAAGCTTAGATAACTGGCCCTAGCCAATTTGGCTCAGTGGATAGAGCATCGGCCCGCAGACTGAAGTGTCCCAGGTTTGATTCTGGTCAAAAGCACATACCTGGGTTGCAGGCTCAATCCCTGGCCTTCGTTGGGATGTGTGAAAGAGACAACCAATTGATGTGTCTCTCACATCAATGTTTCTCTCTCTTATTCTCTCTCTACCCCCTTCCACTCTCTAAAAATCAATGGAAAAATATCCTCGAGTGAGGATTAACAACAAAAACTTAGACAACTGTCATGTCCCTGTAAATATTCCTCTTGACCAGAAATACAGTATGTCCAGTCAGCCCATCCCCAACTGCCAAGCCAAATCTGGGCCATCTCACCACAAACAAGGTTGACTGTAGTTCCAGCCAATCAGATATTTTCTATTTTTCTCTTGTTTTTTATTCTTTATCCTCTCAGAGCTTCCTGTCCCATTTTGCAGATCTCCAAATGGAGACTGTGCAGTTCATGGAGTGTTAATGTTCGTTTAGACCACCTAAATTGTCTTTTCTCATCATTTTTTTTAACATCCCAATGGTAGGATCCAGAAAGGTAGAAGGGAGGCAAGGAGTGAGAAGTGAAAACATGGGCGGTGTCTGAAGAATATAGCCTGATGCCGAGTTACAATAGAGAATAATGGGAAGTGCCTCCGTGGGAGGACCCTGAGGGCCAGGCTGAGGCATTTGAAGGAACTCGGGAAGATGGGGCATTGAGGACTTTTGAGCAAGGACTCATCTCCTACAGGGCTCTTCTACCCAGTCCCTCTTGTTGGCTTCTGATGTGAGAGGAAAGGGCTGCTCAGAGTAGAAGCACAGCTATGTGGAGAGAAGACCAAAACAATTCAGAGAATCAGGCCACAGTGGATTCGCTAACTGCTAATTCCTGAGGACCTACAACCACTCTGGGTTTCAGGTTTACAAGATAAGTTGAAGCCCTATTTACCTAGAACTGGTAGGGAAAGCAAGAGACAGGAGAAAAACTATCATATGTAAGTAGCTATCATCAAATGGATGAATAGCACTTTAATAGAGAAAATTAAGCAGCAATGTGCGAGTCCATAAAACACAGAAGTTAAGTCCTATGTAATTGAAGAAAGTGCATCAAAATAGAAGAGTATCAAAACACAGATGCCATCTGTAAAGATACCATAGACAAAATTGACCTTTGCTGCTGAAACACACAAAATATATGCTTTTCTATAAGCCATATTGTAGAGTTGCACTGTTCACTAGCTGTGGCTATCTGAATTTAAGTTTAGTTAAAGCGCAGTTCCTCAGTCACAATAGCCATGTTCTAGTGGTCAGTAGCCACAGTGGCTAGTGGCTACCATGTTGGCGTATTGACAGCGCATACATAGAACATTCGTCATCATCACACAAAGTTCTGTCACCACTTTTTGAGACTTGTGGTTATTAAGTTTAGGGGTTAGGGGAGAGGATCATGAACCCTTCCCTAATAAAATGTGCAAACACACATACACGTGTGCCAGGGTTGTTCTCAGCATCTAGAAGGGTTCAGGAATCTGGAGAAGGGGCTGCGCATAAATTAATAAAGAGACTAGACACAAAATATAAATTTGGAAGGCATTTTTCAGGGGAGCCAGGGAAGGCTTAGCTTTAATAACTAAGTTCTCCAAGTCTCTGGACCCCTAGCTTTTTATTAATACATTTTGCCCTATAGCAAAGCAGATATACATATCAAAGGTAAGGTTTGGTTATCAGGTTGGGGAAAATGCCTACAGCTGTCTGGCAGCAGGCAATAATATATGTAGATCTTCAGGTTTGGGGAAATGCTTTCAGCTATTCCAGCAGCAGGTAATATGATTCAACCCTGCTGAAGCCCCAAGGTTCATCAACCTTTTGATGAACTTCTTGCATTTATGACCTGCTGGAATTAGCCTCCAGCACACATGCTATTATGTATTTAAGTCCACGTTTTTATGTATCCCTATTCATAGACCATTTAGATATTCATGGATTCCAAGTTCAACCCCAGAAGACTTTTAAATATTTTGGTGTCTGGCTCATAATCCTACTTTTTACACTTAGTCCTGTCATATTCCCAGAAGCCTCGAACATTCCAGTGAATGTCGCATAGAAAATCCTGCCTCTAATTCCCTTGTTCTCTTCACCAACAGTGACCTTCCCTTCTATTCCATATTGGCCACATGGTCACTTCCTAAAGCTGGTCTTTGTTAGGAAGAACACCTGCTGTCACCTCTGAAATCACAAACTCTAACACTCTGACTACAAACTTCTTCCTTCCAACTCTCTCACTCGCTTCCACTACATTGGATCTTCGGACTCATCAAGACTCTAGCCCACTGGCCTCTAAACATTCTCCCTACCATACACCCTCTTCCTTTATTTACTCCCTTGGATAACTTGGACCAACATTTGAACCACTCTCCTGCCCAGGTCTTCATTCCCTTGCCTGTTGGCCAGCTCTTAAGTCAGCCTGCCAAAACCCCATCCTCAATGGGCCCAACTGCCCACCTTTTCCCAAGGTGCACCTGACCTGCTGAATAGCATTAGCGAAGAAGCATAGAATTCCTCAGATTTCTACTACAACACATTTACGGCATCCAAAATCAACTGGTCTCCCATATTGCTGCAACCCTATTGTGCTCCCCTTGTCAAATCTTTCTCCCACTTTCCACATCAGCCACTTAAGACATTCTCCAGTCTGCATATTTACATAATGACATGTGTGCGTAATAACAAGAGATTGGACATAAGCCATGTCCATTGTAAAGGGACAAAGTAAATAGACTGTGATGCATCTACCAAATGGAATCCTGTGTACCTATTAATGCAATGGAAAGATCTTCAGGATGTCTTGTTGGAAGTAAAATAAAGTGATTTCCTTTGTTCAGATGGGCACATTATGTGCTGTAACAAACTGTGACATCTTAGTAGCTTAATATAATGTTTATTTCTTGCTCGTAGCACAACTCAATGTGTGTCAGATGACTCAGAGATCTAGATGTCCTCATCTTAATCACGTGGCCTTTGAAGCCAGAACAAAAGAAGGAGCATAAAAGGCTCAGGAAGTTGTGTGGGCAGGTCCCCGGATGGTGTAATCACTTCTGCACACCTCCAGTCGGCCAGAACCTCACATGGCCTCAACCAAACAGGAAAAGAAGCTGGAAAATAGAATTGTCCTGTGTCCCTTAGAGAAAAAAAAGGGGGAATTTGGTGACAACATAACAGTGTCTCTGCCACAATTACATTTAAGTAAAAAAGGAGAGGGGAAAAAAGAATATTTATTTAAATTTTCTTGTTTTGTATTTTTTAAAAGTTGAGTATAGGAAAGTCATAGACATGATTACATCAATCAGGAGAAGAGATGGACGGAGCTTTCTGATCTCAGCATAAGCTCCTCCTCCTGAGAGGAAGATGTCATGCCCACGGATACCTCAGGTCCAGCCGCAGGTGAGCAGTGACAGCTGGCCAAAGCAGGAGGCAGTAGAAAAGCCCAGGCTGTGGAGTAAGAAGGGCTGCCTTTACATCCTGTTCCATCTCCTTCTGGCTCCGAAACCTCAGGCAAATTATTACTTTCTCTGAGCTTCAGTAACCTCGGCTATAAAAGGATACTTTTTCTAGGGTTGTTGCCAAAGTGAAAGTAATCGAAGCAACGAGTCTTATATAGTTTCTGGTATGTAATAGATGCTCAATAAACAATAATGATCCCTATTATTATTAATCTATGTATATACAAGCTTAAGCGACAAGCTGACTGGCTGGTAGCTATGACACACAATGATCACCAGGGGCAGATGCTCAATGCACAGGCATGGAAACATGGACCATACTGATGAATCTCAGAGGGAAACAGGGAAGAGGGAGGGAAGGAAGAAATTAACCAAAGATCTTACATGCATACTAGAGGACCGGTGCACAGGTTTGTGCACTGGTGGGGTCCCTCAGCCTGGCCTGCAGGGATTGGTTCGAAACCGGCTCTCCAACATCCCCTGAGGGGTCCTGGATTGCGAGAGGGCGCAGGCCAGGCCAAGAGACTCCACCAGTGCATGAATTCGTGCACCAGGCATCTAGTTATATCATAATACAGTCCCTACAAATGAAACAGAACCTGTTAAGTCCTGGGAATGTGTGCCCTACTGAAGTGCAAACTGGAACCACAGCTTGCATTTGCACTTGCATTTGCATTTCATCCTCTGCTTCCCATAACAATCGACTAATGGAGGCAGGTACAACTATCACCACTTTTCAGTGAGGATAACAGGGCTCAGGGAAACCAGGTCACTTGCCCAAGGTCCCACAGGTCATAAATTCAGCACTGGGACCCAGTTCTTCTGACTTTCCACCACACCGGAATAGACAAATCAAGTATTACCTTTTTTTGGTTGAAGAGAGCCCCAGCAATTTTTTTAGCAGATTGGAAGCAGTGAATGAGCAACCTGGGGTTGAGGGAGAGAAGGAAGGTGGTTTATTGGGGTGGTACTTGGGGATTACAGAGCCAGAGCAGCCGTGGGCCTTGGCCATGGCTTAACCCTGGTGCTACTGGCAATTGAGGCTGGCACATGCTTTGTTGAAAAACACTGACTTTACCCCAGCCTTTCTGTGGACAGCTGAGGCAATGGGAATTTTTTCAACTCAGGTGGGATCCAACTGCTCCCAGCAGAGTAGAGGTCATTGTCTTCTTTAAGGCTTCTCCAAGACTCCATAAGGCATCTTCAATAACTGGCTGACAGCCCGGCCGGCATGGCTCAGTGGTTGAGCATCAACCTATGAACCAGAAGGTCATGGTTCAGTTCCCGGTCATGGCACATGCCCGGGTTGCAGGCTCGATCCCCAATGTGGGGTGTGCAGGAGGCAGCCAATTCATGATTCTCTCTCATCATTGATGTTTTTCTCTCTCCCTTTATGAAATCAATAAAAAATATTTTTTAAAAAATAATTGGCTGACAAATGGGCAGGAAATTATATCTGGCAGGTTACCTATATTTTAGACCCCCTCCCCTGTACCTTCCTTCCCAATTTTGCTCTTGCTTAAGAAATGAGAGAGAAAAATACAGTTAAAGTTTCTCTAAATTCCTCCTGCAGGATTAATGGCCCTTGACACTTAAATAACCAAGCACTCTTATCAATGTACAAATACCCAGCAATGGAGCAATGTAAACATCCTTGAGTTTTCAGTTGCCGAATTTTGCAGGCCCAATTTGTGATCCCAGCCGGGAAAAAGACTTACAAACTCCTCCCACTAGGAGATGAGAACCACTTGACCCATTTTTGTCTCTAGGAGTAGTTCAAGGAGTGTGATCTCTAGACCAGCAGCACCTGAGAAATGCAAATTCCCAGGCCTTACTCCAGGTGATGCTATGCACACAACAGTTTGAGAACCACTGGTTCTAGAACTATAGGCCCAAGACCTGCTTTTGTAAATAACCTTTTATTAGAACACAGCCACACCCATTTATTTACGGATTGTCTATGGCTGTTATGCTGCAAGAGCATGCAGAGCCAGGCAGGCGTGGCTCAGTGGTTTAGCATTGACCTATGAACCAGGAGGTCATGGTTCGATCCCCGGTCAGGGCACCTGCCTGGGTTGCAGGCTTGATCCCCAGTGTGGGGCGTGCAGGAGGCAGCAGATCAATGATTCTCTCTCATCATTGATGTTTCTTTCTATCTCTCCCCCTCCCTTCCTCTCTGAAATCAATAAAAAAATATATTTAATTAAAAAAAGGAGGCGGCACATAAGAATGTGTGGTCTGCATGAAAGTCCCTAATGGCTAACTTAGCCCCTTCCCCTTTAATTAAACCACTGTCTTCTCAGTCCCTCTTCAATGGGATGAAATGTGGAGTCTGTTTGTAGGCTCCAAGGTCATTGGGTTGTCACCCGAGTGTTCTACCTGCTGTAGTTGACAGCTGGGCTCATTCTCACTGCTCCCTTCACCTAGGACCTGCTTCAAGGGCACATGACTTGAACAGTGACACAGGACCCCATACGCAGAAGGACCCCGCACTTAGCTTCATGCTCTGTGGTGGCTCTCTTGAAATTCTTAATTTGTGAACCAAGAGCCTCACATTTGCATTTTATACCAGGCGCCCGCAAAGGATATAGCCCGCCCCACCTTCATCCTTTGTAGAAACTGGATTCTAACCTAAGCCTTTTGCCCAAGACTTACTATCTACTCAGGACTCTGTATAAACGTGAGAAGCTATTTTAAAAATAAATAACAGCAACTACAAGAGGACTTAATTTTTTTTAATATATTTTATTGATTTTTTACAGAGAGGAAGAGAGAGGGATAGAGAGTTAGAAACATCGATGAGAGAGAAACATCAATCAGCCGCCTCCTGCACACCCCCCACTGGGGATGTGCCCGCAACCAAGGCACATGCCCTTGACCGGAATCGAGCCCGGGACCCTTGAGTCCGCAGGCCGACGCTCTATCCACTGAGCCAAACCGGTTTCGGCAAGAGGACTTAATTTTTAAGAAGGTGAAACATTTTTGTGACTTTCAACATTAAAGATGCCTACTATTGGCCAGCAGATGGCGCTCTAGCTGCATGCAGGAGAGGAGATCTGTAATCAACTAGCTGGTAATTTCAGATTTTTGAGCCTTTAGGAAAGCAAGGCCTCAAAGAAGCGTGATCTAAGAACTTTTATTATAAACATCATGCATTCTTCTGATGAGGAACCACCACAAAAACAGGAAATTCACCACCCACCAAATTTAAGCGGAAAACTGCAAATAATGATTGTAGCATGGTATTAACTCAGTTAAGTACAAAATAAATAATGCCACTAAATTCAGTTTCTTCACATAGGCTGACATATTGTAACACAGTCTCGTCCTTTCAAACTGGTGTTTCACACAGGGCATATGGTGATCTTGTGATTTATAATAAGAAATGTATGTTTGCTCTTGGTCCTATTTGTGGCACAGACAGGGGAGGGGGGGGGGCTGCAGGATCAATCAATCACCCGTAGCCAAAGATTTGATCAATAATGTAATGAAACCTCCATAAAGACCCAAGAGGGGAAGGTTCGGAGAGCTTCTGGGTTGGTGACCAATAGGGATTTGGGGAGAGTGGACAGCTTAGAGCATGGATGCTTTGTGCCCTTTCCCCACACCCTTCCCTATGCATCTCTCCCATCTGACTGTTTCTGAGTTATATCCTTTTAAAAATATTTTTATTGACTTCAGAGAGGAAGGGAGAGGGAGAGAGACACAGAAACATTAATGATGAGAGAGAATCATTGATCAGCTGCCTCCTGCACGCCCCTCATTGGGGATCGAGCCCACAACCCAGGCATGTGCCCTGACCTGGGATCAAACTGTGACCTCCTGGTTCAGGCGTCCTCAAACTACAGCCCGCGGGCCACATGCAGGTATTTTTGCCATTTTGTTTTTTTACTTCAAAATAAGATATGTGCAGTGTGCATAGGAATTTGTTCATGGTTTTTTTTAAACTATAGTCCGGCCCTCCAACGGTCTAAGGGACAGTGAACTGGCCCCCTGTTTAAAAAGTTTGAGGACCCCTGTCCTGGTTCATAGGTCTATGCTCAACCACTGAGCCACGCCAGCAGGGCCTGAGTTATATCCTTTTATAATAAACCTGTAATCTAGTAAATAAAGTGCTTCTCTGAGTTTTTTGTACTGCTCTAGCAAAGTAATTAAACCCAAGGAGGGGGTCATGGGATCCTCTGATTTACAGTCAGAAGTACAAGTAGGTAGTATCAGAATTGAGTTGAATTGCAGGACACGCAGCAGTGTCCTAAGAATTGCTGGTTGGATATGTGGGGAACCACCCCACCCCCACCCCCCCACACACACACAGTGAAACTGACTCTCAGAACAGCGAGAACGTAAGACATTTCCCCAATGTGTTCCCTGTGTTCCAAGGGTTGCGCTTATTGCCAAAGAAAGTGTCAGAGGTTAAAGTCCAGCAGAGAACTGATGCCTTTCACTCCAGGACTCTTAGGGAAAGTGGCAGAGTGAATCGGAGGTTTCCCTTGAATGTGTTTCCTAATTTGCTAGAAGGTCCCAGCTGAGCACATATTGCCAGTCTGAGGCCCATCATCCCTGTGTAAATAGTGATGGAATGAGATGATTCAGTTGCTAGGGTAACTATTGGTCGCTAAGTCTGCCCAATATTAAAATGTCCCTAGCACTATAGTAACAGTTCGTCATGGAAAGACAGTCCAATAGCCTTCGCAGTTTATCAAATGTGTGTGTGTGTGTGTGTGTGTGTGTGTTTTATGTGGCGAAGTTAGAAAGCATCCCTCTCACCAGAATTCAGTAGCATGTGCAACCTTGCGAGGTCAGTGGACTTGGAGTACTTAAAGCAATACCCCACCAACAGTGGTGCCAACAAAGGGTCATCACACTTGCGTGGCATTAAAGCAAATGGTCTTGCCTGGCCGGTGTGGCTCAGTGGTTGAACATTGACCTATGAAGCAGGAGGTCACGGTTCAATTCCCAGTCAGAGCATATGCTTGGGTTGCAGGCTCGATCCTCAGTGGGGGGCATGCAGGAGGCAGCCAATCAGTAATTCTCCCTCATCATTGATGTTTCTATCTCTCGCTCCCTCTCTGAAATCAATACAAATATATTATTAAAAGAAAATGGTCTTGGTTAGTCCATCACGATCCAGCAATCCCTAAACCGGCAGCCTGGGAACCTAGCCCTCCCACTCTCTGGGTTTGATCAGTTATCCAAGATGTATATGCAACAGACATGTAATTTATCATATGTGTACATAACTAAATTATATTTATGTCAAGCAGCATAAATGTCATAGCAATAGAGTTACTAGTAATGCCCTGCCCACTAGCCCAGTGGTCGGCAAACTGCGGCTCGCGAGCCACATGCGGCTCTTTGGCCCCTTGAGTGTGGCTCTTCCACAAAATACCACGGCCTGGGCGAGTCTATTTTGCAGAAGTGGCGGTAGAAGAAGTTTAAGTTTAAAAAATTTGGTTCTCCAAAGAAATTTCAATCATTGTACTGTTGATATTTGGCTCTGTTGACTAATGAGTTTGCCAACCACTGAACTAGCCTAACGTGATACACGGAGGGAGTCCACGCTTCTGGGCTCCTCTGTCCTGGTGGTCTCTTGCTGCACAGGGTCTGCTTGGCCCCCCAACTTCAGGTGCATCTGTGTGAGAAAAGCCCTAAGAAGCTGCCTTGACTCGCCCACTGTATCCTGTCTCCTTGTTCCTCTGAATAAGCCTCATCCTGCTTGTTGGCTGGTTCTATAGAAAATGAAGCAAGCCCGGCTGGGCTGGCTCAGTGGTTGAGCATCAACATATGAACCAGGAGGTCAGGGTTCGATTCCCGGTCAGGGCACATGCCAGGTTGCAGGCTCCATCCCCAATAGGGGGCGTGCAGGAGGCAGCCAATCCATGATTCCCCCTCATCATGGATGTTTCTCTCTCTCCCTCTCCCTTCTTCTCTGAAATCATTTTTAATGATATATTTTTATATATCATAAAGGAAAACAAAGCAAAAATTAAGGTGTCTGAGTGATCCCTCTCTCTGCCCTTGTTTCCCACTCTAGTGCTGCCTCCTGGTTGAGTTGAGCCTCAGACCTAATTGGTGCAGTGAGGTCTGAAGGTAGGCCTGCTGAAAGCTTCTGGAAAAGCAGGTTCCTCTCTGGAGAGGGTATTGTGATCTGTCTACAGTGCAACAAACTGCCCCAGGAGCAAGGAGATTGCTTTGGTGGTGTAACTTCATTAGCAGTTCTGCCCACTGGAGTCACCTACACTCTGATACAGCGGTTCTCAACCTGTGGGTCGCGACCCCTTTGGGGGTTGAACGACCCTTTCACAGGGGTCGCCTAAGACATCCTGCATATCAGATATTTACATTACGATTCATAACAGTAGCAAAATGACAGTTATGAAGTAGCAACGAAAATAATGTTATGGTTGGGAGTCACCACAACATGAGGAACTGTGTTAAAGGGTCGCGGCATGAGGAAGGTTGAGAACCACTGCTCTGATAGCTGCTTTCCAAGCAAGGGAACTCTGTAAATAGCCAACGTCCTGTTAACAGAGCCCTAATGCAGTCTTCGATGTATGCAAACTCTGATCTGAGCCAAGTCAAGTCAGGGCCTGCTAAAATAACTCCTTTTCTATTGGCTTTACACATGTTTCTGTGCTTTCTAATTGTCTACAGCAAATCCGCATGTTCTGATCAGAAAAGAAGATATTGCATGAGAACTGGGTCCACATCCACCCATCGGTCCTTCCCTCATTGTGGGCCGTAGTCCCTCATCCGTAAAATGAGAGGTTTGGACAGTGTGATGGCTAAATTCCTTCTCACCCCAACAAATCCAAGGATTCTAATGAAATTGGAGTCAAGATTGAGGAGGGGACTGATATATATACATTAACATGCAATGACCTCAAAAAGGGGGCATACAGAATATTGCGTCATTTCTGTGGCTATGCAAAGAGGATGTCCTGAATGACACAAAATAACCTGGTTACAGTAATTCCTCTGAGTTGGGGGAAAGGATATGACCTGGGGGTTATTTTACACCTTCTCCTGTACAAAATTTTGTCAGGTGTACTATATTGCCTTCTCAAGTCAAGATAAAAGAAGTAGCCCTAGCTGGTTTGGCTCAGTGGATAGAGCATCGGCCTGTGGACGGAAGGGTCTGGGGTTCAATTCCAGTCAAGGGCACGTACCTGGGTTGCAGGCTCCTCCTGGGCCCGGTCCCTGGTCAGGGCTCCTGCAGGAGGCAACCAATCAATATGTTTCTCTCACATCGACATTTCTCTCTGTCTTTCCCTTTCTCTTCCACTCTCTCTACAAATCAATGGAAAAATATCCTCGGATGAGGGTTAAATTAAAAAAAAAAAAAGGAAAAAGAAGTATGAATATGCCATACCACCCTCCTGCCATTGAACCTTACAAACATCTAGAGCATGTAATATAGCTAGATATTTGCTCCATATGTCCTCTCCCTTACACATCAGCTCAGCTTGCAAATCTCCATTTTTACAGCGATTCCAAGAAGTTAAATAACTTCCCGGAGTCATTCAGCGTATGAGCAGCAGAGCTAAGATTTGGGCCTGGATCTGTTTGACTCCAGAGAACACGTTTGTGTTTGCAGTGAGTCTGTATGCAGGACCTGTGGGCCCAGGTCTAGACAATCCTTAGGCAGCCATATGTGCAAGGAGAAAAACGGATAGATTTTAAGTGAAAGAGAAAAAGGATCCCACTTATTTTCTCCTTTCTTTAAAATTTCTTTTTCATTTATCAATGTTGAGAGAGGGCAAGATGTGGATTTGTTGTTACACTTATTTACGCATTCATCGATTACTTTTCTGTATGAGTCCTGATTGGGGATCGAACCCACAACCCTGGCACATCAGGCCAATGCTCCAACCGACTGAGCCACCCAGCCAGGGCCACTCATTTTTTCCAATGAGGCCAAAAAGCAAGGAACCTGAAAACAAGCCAGTGAGAAAGATGGAGGATGAGCACAAACAGAACATACAAAAAAGGACACAAGAAAGTTACTTATATTAAGAAGTTGGGCCCAGCCAGTGTGGCTCAGTGGTTGAGCATTGACCTATAAACCAGGAGGTCATGGTTCAATTTCCTTTCAGGGCACATGCCCAGGTTGCAGGCTTGATCCCTAGTAGGGGGTGTGCTGGAGGCAGCCGATCCATGATTCTCTCTCATCATTGAAGTTTCTCTCTCTCCCTCTTCCTTCCTCTCTGAATTCAGTAAAAATATTTTTTTTAAGAAAAGAAGTTGGGCTATGCATCAAAACTGAAACAGCCTTCCTACTACAATTCCCAATAATTGAGTTTAGGTTCTGAAATAAAGCAGTTTCCCTGAGACTGTCTGAGCTTCTAGAATGTGGAGCACAGGCTACCTACTGCAGATTGTCTGGGTGGGCCCTGACCAGAGGGAGAGGCCGGTCATGTTCCTGCTTCATATGGTTTCCATACCACAGGTGGTCTATTGCTGAACAAACAGAAGGGCCAGTCAACATCTAGGCCAGTGGTTCTCAACGTTTTTAAAGCCGCGACCCTTTAATACAGTTCCTCATGTTGTGGTGACACCCAACCATAAAATTATTTTCGTTGCTACTTCGTAACTGTAATTTTGCTACTGTTAATGAATCGTAATGTAAATATCTGTGTTTTCTGATGGTCTTAGGCGACCCTGCTAGCGGTTCTCAAACTGTGGGTCGCGAGGAAATGTCCTTTTTTTAGAAAATAATCTTGAAGTGCATAGGGATGAAGGAACGTGATGTCTGGGGTTTGCGTTAAAGTTCTTCGGAGAAAGAAAACTAGAGGAAAAGAAGGGAAGGAAGGAGAGATAAAGTAAATATGGCAAAAGCGCCGTAACTGTTGAGTCTGGTCATGGAGGGGGGATTCCTCCCGCTGTTCTGCTTTTGCACATTTGGAGAATTGCATGAGATGGAGAGGTGTTAGGGCCATGCCAGGGAAGCTCAGGCCAGTTGATTTTAGTGGGAGTTTGAGAGGGAGCTGTGAGAATCCCAGCAACTCTCATTTCCACACAGTCGGTGTATAGCATTGATTATCCTGTATAATAAAGAGGGAATATGCAAATTGACCCTAACTCCACCACAAAGAAGGCGGTGCCCACAGCTGAGGCAGGGTTTCCATAACACAAGATGGCTGCGCCCACAGCAAAGGCGAAGTTCCCCTAAAGAGCCTTAACGAGCAATCAGCAAGACCTGAGGCTGTGCCCCCGTGGGGCTTGACAGGGGACCTCAGGCCGTGCCCCCTACCCTGGCACCAAGCCGGAGGACCTCAGGTCTTATCCCCCACCCGGGAGGGCTTGAAGGGGGACCTCAGGCCACACCCCCGCCTGGTGGAGCTTGACAGGGGACCTCAGGCTGTGGCCCCCACCTGGCCCAGGCTGGGAGACCTCAGGTCTTATCCCCCACCTAGCAGGGCTTGAAGGGGGACCTCAGGCCACACCCCCGCCTGGTGGAACTTGATAGGGGACCTCAGGCTGTGCCCCCCACCTGGCCTAGGCTGGCAAACCTCAGGTCATGCCCTACCCCGGCCCAGGCTGGGAGACTCAGGCCACACACCCCGATCCCGGCCAGGGCTGGGGGAACTCAGGCCATGCCCCCCATATGGCAGGGCTTGATGGAAGACCTCAGGACATGCCCCCCGCCCCAGCCCAGGCTGGGGGACCTCAGGCCATGTCCCGACCCCGGCGCCAGGCCAGGAGACCTGATGCTGTGCCCCCCCATACGGCAGGGCTTCACAAAGGTGGAACCAGCCGGGTCTGGATCTAGCCCAATGGGAGGGGGGGCTGGCTGGGTCTGGGTCTCGCACAATTTTGAGGCTCACGTGGGTGGGCGGGGACTTGACTCTGGGTTCCGTGGTGTGCCACAGACTCTGACAGAGGAATATTTTCATATACATTTTACTAATTTTCTTTCATCTCTGATACTTCTATTATAGAGAAAGGGCAAATAGCAATATTAAAATATTTCCTCTAATTAATCCCCTTTTAATGGGCACAAACTTCGTGCACCAGGACACGAGTTTACTCAATAATAATTAAAATACAGATTCAGTAAGACAGGTGGAAAGTGGTTTCTTTGGAATTTTTTTAATGAAAGTTCCTTAACCAATCGATGAGCCCAATTTGTTCATAGCAGAATATGGCCACTTTCTGCCAAGATGACCTTTATCATGGTCATGAGTCCTTGGATCTATTTCATAGTTACTTCACCCCCATAAACTGCTCATCGTGGATTTGCAAAGCTATGCAACCGGGAATTTCACAGTTGCGAGATTTGGGGGTACATTTGGCTGTTGGGGGGCAGCTGGAAAGAGATGGTAAACAGCCCACTCAACAGCATCAGGCATGCAGCCAGAACCGCCAGATACACGGTGCTGCCAATCTCCTGCCGCTCTGGCGTGAACGGGATGTGGAAGGATGGCGGAAAGTGTATGCCCTCTTCATTCTTCACCGCATGGTGGTTACAGAGCACGGCGATGAAGATAAATGAACCAGCAACGATGCTCAGGATTCTGGAAATGAGGAACAGATTGCAGGTGGTGTCCTTCTGAAGCTGTCCCGAGTACACTCTCCGCAGGCCCATGATCATGAGCCATTTCCCGAGGAGACCGAGGAGGCTGGCGGCCAGCAGCAGGTTCTGGGCGAAGCGGATATCCATTGGCAGGTAGGTGTCCCTGTAGGTGTAGCGGTGACAGGCTATGGGTCTGGTCTGGAGGCTGTTGGGCTGGTAAGTGCAGACCTTCCACATCCCTACATAGGCCAGCCCCCAGGATGGCTCGGGGCTGCTCTCTATGTACCATACTCGCCAATTAGCCTGGCCCATGCAAACCACGATCAAGATCCATCCGAGGATGTTGATGGCTAAACTCGCTGCTTGGCAATTGGCCTTGTCGAACAAGGCCATGGCTCTGTATCCAGGGGACCTGCAAACCAATAGAGAGCGACATGAGGGTGGGACCCACAGGCTGGAACTGCCCCCCGGGGGTGAGCAGTGCTATATTGGAGAGGGAAATGCCATATTCGAGAATGGAGACACTTGACTCCCATGTCTTGCTGGCGAAGGGTCCTTGGGCAAGATTTACTGAAAGCCTTAAAGTACACAAACTTTCACCCGGCAGGACAGTTAAGTGATTAGAGCGTCTTCCCAACAGGCCCAGGTTGCAGAGCTCAATCCCTGGTCAGGGCACATACAAGAATCAACCAATGAATGCATCAGTCAGTGGAACCCCAAATCGATATTTCTCTCTCTCCCTCCCTCTCTGTCTCTAAAGTCAATAAAAATATGTACAAACTTTCAAACAGGCAGTTCCATTTCTGGACATTTTTTGAAAGACACAATTAAGATTGGCTACAGCCCAGCTGGCGTGGTTGAGCATCAAGCTAAGAACCAAGAGGTTAGGGTTCGATCACTGATCAGGGCACATGCCCCTGCTGTACGCTTGATCCCCAGTGTGGGGCATGGAGGAGGCAGCCAATCCATGATTATCTCTCATCACTGATGTTTCTCTCTCTTCCTCTCACTCTAAAATCAAGAAAAACATATTTTTTACAAGACAAATCTTATATAAAAGGAAGGAAGGAAGGAAGGAAGGAAGGAAGGAAGGAAGGAAGGAAGGAAAAGAAAGGAAGGAAGGGAAAGGAGGGAGGGAAGGAATGAAGGAAGGAGTGATGGATGGGAGGAAGGAAGGAAGGAAGGAAGGAAGGAAGGAAGGAAGGAAGGAAGGAAGGAAGGAAAAGAAAGGAAGGAAGGGAAAGGAGGGAGGGAGGGAAGGAATGAAGGAAGGAGTGATGGATGGGAGGAAGGAAGGAAGGAAGGAAGGAAGGAAGGAAGGAAGGAAGGAAGGATGGAAGGAAGGGAGGATGGAAGAAAGGATGGAAAAAAGAAAGGAATGATGGATGGAAGGAAGGATGAATAGAAAAAAGGAAGGAAGCAAGGATGGATGGAAGGAAGCAAGGGAGGAAGGAAGGAAGGAGAGAAAGATGGAAGGACGAAAGGAAGGTTAGAAAAATGGCAGGAAGGAAGAAAGGAAAGCAGGAAGTATGAAAGGAAGAACAGAGGAATGGATGGATAAAGGGAAGGAAGGAAGGAAGGAAGGAAGGAAGGAAGGAAGGAAGGAAGGAAGGAAGGAAGGAAGGAAGGAAGGAAAGAAAAGAAAGATGAAAGGAAGGAAGGTTGAAAGGAAAGGAGAGAAGGAAGGAAGGAATGATGGAAGGAAGGAAGAATGGAAGGATGGTTGTAAGAAAGGAAGGAAAGAAGAAAAGAAAGATGGAAGGCAAGACGAAATGAAGGAAGGACGGAAGGAAGGAAGGAAGGAAGGAAGGAAGGAAGGAAGGAAGGAAGGAAGGAAGGGGAGAAGTTGGGAAGGAAGGCAGGAAGGTGGCTAGGGTTCATCTCTCCTGTAAGACCACTGATGACAGTTAACCTGTTCACAGAGCAAATAAAAGGATTGAATAAAGAGACGGCTCCACCCCCCCTCCCAGAAATCTCAGGGCTTTCTTAACCAGGGGGAAAAATAAAGCACAATGGTTACACAACCAATACAAAAAGGCAGGAGGAGGATGTCTCAGAGGTACCAATGGTAGCCACTACCAAGCAGTAACAGAAATAAAGAAACCAAACATTCTCATGTTTCCATGGCTCCCAGGGCTGGTCTGCAGGCCTGTGACAATAGTCTTCTTAAATGGCCAGAGTCAGGGAGCAGGTCTTCAAGAGGTGAAGTATTGCCCTGGCTGGTTTGGCTCAGTGGATAGAGCGTTGGCCTGGGTACTGAAGGTGCCGGTTTCTATTCTGGTCAAGGGCACATGCCTGGGTTGTGAGTTGGAGCCCCAGTGTGGGGCATGCAGGAGGCAGCCAATCCATGATTCTTTGTCATCATTGATGTTTCTCTCTCTTCCTCTCTCTCTCTCAAATCAAGAAAACATATTTTTAAAAAGAAAAATCTTATATAAAAGAAAGGAATGAAGGAAGGATGGATGGAAGGCAGGAAGAAAGGAAAAAAGAAAGGAAGTAGTGATGGATAGGAGGAAGGAAGGAAGGAGTGATGGATGGAAGTAAGGAAGGAATAAAGGAAGGAAGAATGGATGGAAGGAATGTAGGATGGAAGAAAGGATGGAAAAAAGAAAGAAATGATGGATGAATGGAAGGATGGAATAATGAATAGAAGAAAGGAAGGACGGATGGACGGAAGGGAAGGAAGGAAGAGAAAGAAAGAATGGAAGGAAGGAAGAATGGATGGAAGGAAGGAAGAAAGGAAGGATGGATGGATGGAAGGAAGCAAGGGAGGAAGGAAGCAAGGAAGGAAGGAAGGGAAGAGAGAAAGATGGAAGGATGAAAGGGAGGTTAGAAAGATGGCAGGAAGGAAGAAGGAAGAAAGGAAGACAGGAAGTATGAAAGGAAGGACGGAAGAATGGATGGATAAATGGCAGGAAGGAAGGAAGGAAGGAAAGAAGAAAAGAAAGATGGAAGGAAAGAAGGAAGGGAGGAAGGAAGGTTGAAAGGAAAGAAGAGAGTGAAGAAGTTAGAAAGGAATGAAGGAGAGAAGGTAGGAAGGAAAGAAGAGAAGGAAGGAAGGAGAGCAGGTAGGAAGGACGGAAGGCAGGAAGGTGGCTAGGGTTCATCTCTCCTGTAAAACCACTGATTACAGTAAACCTGTTCACAGAGCAAATAAAAGGATTAAATAAAGTGACGCCTCCCCCCTCCCCCGCAAGAAATCTCAGGGCTTTCTTAACCAGGGGGAAAAATAAAGCGCAATCTTTACCCAAGCAATACAAAAAGGCAGGAGGAGGACGTCTCAGAAGTATAAATGGTAGCCACTGCCCAGCAGTAACAGACATAAGGAAACCAAACATTCTCATGTTTCCATGGCACCCAGGGCTGGTCTGCAGGCCTGTGACAATAGTCTTCTTAAAGGGCCAGAGTCAGGGAGCAGGTCTTCAAGAGGTGAACTATTGCCCTGGCTGGTTTGGCTCAGTGGATAGAGCGTTGGCGTGGGGACTGAAGGTCCTGGTTTCTATTCTGGTCAAGGGCACATGCCTGGGTTGTGAGCTGGATCCCCAGAGTGGGGCATGCAGGAGGCAGCCAATCCATGATTCTTTGTCATCATTGATGTTTCTCTCTCTTCCTCTCTCTCTCAAATCAAGAAAACATATTTTTAAAAAGAAAAATCTTATATAAAAGAAAGGAATGAAGGAAGCAAGGAAGGAAGGGAGGAGAGAAAGATGGAAGGATGAAAGGGAGGTTAGAAAGATGGCAGGAAGGAAGAAGGAAGAAAGGAAGACAGGAAGTATGAAAGGAAGGACGGAAGAATGGATGGATCAATGGCAGGAAGGAAGGAAGGAAAGAAGAAAAGAAAGATGTAAGGAAAGAAGGAAGGGAGGAAGGAAGGAAGGAAGGAAGGAAGGAAGGAAGGAAGGAAGGAAGGAAGGAAGGAAGGAAGGAAGAAAGGAAGGAAGGAAAGAAGAAAAGAAAGATGGAAGGAAAGAAGGAAGGGAGGAAGGAAGGAAGGTTGAAACGAAAGAAGAGAGTGAAGAAGTTAGAAAGGAATGAAGGAGAGAAGGTAGGAAGGAAAGAAGAGAAGGAAGGAAGGAGAGCAGGTAGGAAGGACGGAAGGCAGGAAGGTGGCTAGGGTTCATCTCTCCTGTAAAACCACTGATTACAGTAAACCTGTTCACAGAGCAAATAAAAGGATTAAATAAAGTGACGCCTCCCCCCTCCCCCGCAAGAAATCTCAGGGCTTTCTTAACCAAGGGGGAAAATAAAGCGCAATCTTTACCAAGCAATACAAAAAGGCAGGAGGAGGACGTCTCAGAAGTATAAATGGTAGCCACTGCCCAGCAGTAACAGACATAAGGAAACCAAACATTCTCATGTTTCCATGGCACCCAGGGCTGGTCTGCAGGCCTATGACAATAGTCTTCTTAAAGGGCCAGAGTCAGGGAGCACGTCTTCAAGAGGTGAACTATTGCCCTGGCTGGTTTGGCTCAGTGGATAGAGCGTTGGCCTGGGTACTGAAGGTCCCGGTTTCTATTCTGGTCAAGGGCACATGCCTGGGTTGTGAGCTGGATCCCCAGTGTGGGGCATGCAGGAGGCAGCCAATCCATGATTCTTTGTCATCATTGATGTTTCTCTCTCTTCCTCTCTCTCTCAAATCAAGAAAACATATTTTTAAAAAGAAAAATCTTATATAAAAGAAAGGAATGAAGGAAGGATGGATGGAAGGCAGGAATAACGGAAAAAAGAAAGGAAGTAGTGATGGATAGGAGGAAGGAAGGAAGGAAAGGAAGGAAGGAGTGATGGATGGGAGGAAGTAAGGAAGGAATAAAGGAAGGAAGAATGGATGGAAGGAATGGAGGATGGAGAAAGGATTGAAAAAGAAAGGAATGATGGATGAATGGAAGGATGGAATAATGAATAGAAGAAAGGAAGGAAGGATGGACGGAAGGGAAGGAAGAGAGAAAGAAAGAATGGAAGGAAGGAAGAATGGATGGAAGGAAGGAAGGAATGATGGATGGATGGATGGAAGGAAGCAAGGGAGGAAGGAAGCAAGGAAGGAAGGAAGGGAAGAGAGAAAGATGGAAGGATGAAAGGGAGGTTAGAAAGATGGCAGGAAGGAAGAACAGAAGAAGGAAGAAAGGAAGGCAGGAAGTATGAAAGGAAGGATGGAAGAATGGATGAATAAATGGCAGGAAGGAATGAAGGAAGGAAGGAAGGAAGGAAGGAAGGAAGGAAGGAAGGAAAAAAAGAAAGATGGAAGAAGGAAGGAAGGTTGAAAGGAAAGAAGAGAGTGAAGAAGTTAGAAAGGAATGAAGGAGAAAAGGAAGGAAGGAAGGAGTGATGGATGGGAGGAAGTAAGAAAGGAATAAAGGAAGAATGAATGGAAGGAAGAAAGAAAGGAAGGATGGATGGATGGATGGATGGATGGATGGAAGGAAGCAAGGGAGGAAGGAAGGAAGCAAGGAAGGAAGGGAGGAGAGAAAGATGGAAGGAAGGAAGAAGGAAGACAGGAAATATGAAAGGAAGGACGGAAGAATGGATGGATCAATGGCAGGAAGGAAGGAAGGAAAGAAGAAAAGAAAGATGTAAGGAAAGAAGGAAGGAAGGAAGGAAGGAAGGAAGGAAGGAAGGAAGGAAGGAAGGAAGGAAGGAAGGAAAAAAAGAAAGATGGAAGAAGGAAGGAAGGTTGAAAGGAAAGAAGAGAGTGAAGAAGTTAGAAAGGAATGAAGGAGAAAAGGAAGGAAGGAAGGAGTGATGGATGGGAGGAAGTAAGAAAGGAATAAAGGAAGAATGAATGGAAGGAAGAAAGAAAGGAAGGATGGATGGATGGATGGATGGATGGATGGAAGGAAGCAAGGGAGGAAGGAAGGAAGCAAGGAAGGAAGGGAGGAGAGAAAGATGGAAGGAAGGAAGAAGGAAGACAGGAAATATGAAAGGAAGGACGGAAGAATGGATGGATCAATGGCAGGAAGGAAGGAAGGAAAGAAGAAAAGAAAGATGTAAGGAAAGAAGGAAGGAAGGAAGGAAGGAAGGAAGGAAGGAAGGAAGGAAGGAAGGAAGGAAGGAAGGAAAAAAAGAAAGATGGAAGAAGGAAGGAAGGTTGAAAGGAAAGAAGAGAGTGAAGAAGTTAGAAAGGAATGAAGGAGAAAAGGAAGGAAGGAAGGAGTGATGGATGGGAGGAAGTAAGAAAGGAATAAAGGAAGAATGAATGGAAGGAAGAAAGAAAGGAAGGATGGATGGATGGATGGATGGATGGATGGATGGATGGAAGGAAGCAAGGGAGGAAGGAAGGAAGCAAGGAAGGAAGGGAGGAGAGAAAGATGGAAGGAAGGAAGAAGGAAGACAGGAAATATGAAAGGAAGGACGGAAGAATGGATGGATCAATGGCAGGAAGGAAGGAAGGAAAGAAGAAAAGAAAGATGTAAGGAAAGAAGGAAGGAAGGAAGGAAGGAAGGAAGGAAGGAAGGAAGGAAGGAAGGAAGGAAAGAAGGAAAGAAAGACAGAAGGAAAGAAGGAAGGAAGTAAGGAAGGAAGGTTGAAACGAAAGAAGAGAGTGAAGAAGTTAGAAAGGAATGAAGGAGAGAAGGTAGGAAGGAAAGAAGAGAAGGAAGGAAGGAGAGCAGGTAGGAAGGACGGAAGGCAGGAAGGTGGCTAGGGTTCATCTCTCCTGTAAAACCACTGATTACAGTAAACCTGTTCACAGAGCAAATAAAAGGATTAAATAAAGTGACGCCTCCCCCCTCCCCCGCAAGAAATCTCAGAGCTTTCTTAACCAAGGGGGAAAATAAAGTGCAATCTTTACCCAAGCAATACAAAAAGGCAGGAGGAGGACGTCTCAGAAGTATAAATGGTAGCCACTGCCCAGCAGTAACAGACATAAGGAAACCAAACATTCTCATGTTTCCATGGCACCCAGGGCTGGTCTGCAGGCCTATGACAATAGTCTTCTTAAAGGGCCAGAGTCAGGGAGCAGGTCTTCAAGAGGTGAACTATTGCCCTGGCTGGTTTGGCTCAGTGGATAGAGCGTTGGCCTGGGTACTGAAGGTCCCGGTTTCTATTCTGGTCAAGGGCACATGCCTGGGTTGTGAGCTGGATCCCCAGTGTGGGGCATGCAGGAGGCAGCCAATCCATGATTCTTTGTCATCATTGATGTTTCTCTCTCTTCCTCTCTCTCTCAAATCAAGAAAACATATTTTTAAAAAGAAAAATCTTATATAAAAGAAAGGAATGAAGGAAGGATGGATGGAAGGCAGAAAGAAAGGAAAAAAGAAAGGAAGTAGTGATGGATAGGAAGAAGGAAGGAAGGAAAGGAAGG